>NC_025687.1:7803662-7831328 GCF_000633955.1 Camelina sativa
TTTTTTTTTTTTTTTTTTTTTTTTTTACGATTATATTATTATTTTCAGTAAACATCGCTTTTATAAATGATAGAAATTAGAATACTAAAATTAATATTCAAGATTCTTTTACATGTTATCTGTGTGAGACCATCGATATTTTCCCTTACATACATTAAAAATAAAACAACGCAAAGAAGTGGATAAAATCACCAAACTTTGGATCAAGGATTGCCACGGCAACAATAGAAAAAGTATACTCTTAATATATTGATCAGAAGAAACAAAATGAAAAAAGATATGAGGTTGACAAAATTAAACAAGAAATAAATATATAATGCGACTTTTGTTTCATTGTCTATCTCAAAGTATTTTTATATATGTTTGTTTCCCCAAACAAAAGAGAAAAAAAAAAAGAAGAAGATATTATTACCGTTAAAAATTGATCATTGGATGTTTCCATGTTTGGTCCACATTTAGTAATAAAACCTTGACCACATCTCTCCAACTGAGTTTGGCTATTACACTATTACCCCCAATACTACAAACAAACCACTTCCAATACCAAAATTTTACTATGATATTATTGTGGGAATGTGGATGCAACATGGTCCAACAGGAGGGGTAATTTGGTAAAATATGGCCGCCGTGGTATCTTCTTCTTGACAACTACGACTACTAGTAATGCTGCGTCTTTCGTATTTTTCCCATTACAGACTGTTACGCCAAGGAAAAATAAAAAAGGTGAAAGGTGTCTCTCTGAAGCAAGCTCTCTCTTTTTTTCATTTTCTCCACACATTATATATCTACAGTATCTTCTTCTTACATAAAGAGAGACTCTGTGTGTGCGTTTCAGCAGGGCATGGTGAGAGAGAAGAGATAAAAGCAAACTTCTTTCTTCGATTTGGGAATATTTAAAGATTGCATTTTTCAGCAAACACCATTGTAGTAACAAGTATTCATACATAACAACACTGTTAAAAAAAAAAACTTTACTAAAGTTTGAAGATTGATCGGAAGAAAAATCGAATTTTGATCAATGCTGGATCGGCTAATTTGTCGTAAGTTCTTCCTGACTTTTTGAGTAGCTCAAAGCTTCTTGCTTTCGATTATTTTTAGCATAATTCAGGGATGGATTTGATTTTTTAGAGTTAGAATTTTGGGAATTCTGTTTTGTCGGATGAGTCAAGTTTGGATTTTTTGGAATTTGTCTTTTCGAATTTTAGTGTTGGGGTCAGATCTGGGAAGTGATCGGTTATACTAATAGTTTTGGAGCTGCGTTGTATCTACACTATCTATAATTGTTGCATTGATTTCTGATACGTTTTTTTTTTTCTTCTAAAGCTTTTATTGTTACATTTATTTACTTACTAGTCTTGTGAGATTGATTGACCAAGTTTGTTGATTGAACAATCAATTCTCTACTCTTTTGCTTCCTCAGGTTTCATTTGAGAATCTTATGAACGATTCACACATTTTGCTCTAAGCAAGAGTCTTTTCACTTGTGTGAGATATGAAGGCTGATACTGTTCTTGACTATGCTGTGTTTGAGCTTTCTCCCAAAAATTCACGGTGTGTAAATCTTTTTTTTTTTCTTCTCTCTGTACAAATGGTAACGTTTTTTAGGAGTTTTGGTCTCATGAGTTTGGTTAATATCTTATGTTACAGATATGAACTGTTTGTATGGAGTAATGAAGAAGAAGAGAAACTGGCTTCAGGATTGATACAACCCTTTCTCAATCATTTGAGAGTTCTTGAATCACAAGCTTCGCAGAGAACAGAATCTTCTATTAGACTGGAATTTAAAAAAAGTGACAATGGCGTAAAATCTTGGTTCACAAAAAGAACAGTTGAAAGGTTGATTTCAAAAAGAATCATTTTTTCTTTGTTATGAATTATAGCTCCTAACGATCTGTGACCTTTTTTTATATTGTTCGTTTCCAGATTTGTTCTATATGTTAATAGTCCAGAATTGTTGGAAAGAGTCAATACATTTGATTTGGAGATGTCACAGTTGGAAGCAGCTCGGACATTATATTCTCAAGGTATGCTTTATTTCTCATTAGCTCAATCAAATTCAAAGCTTACGTCCAAACTTGATCCTATTTTTTTTTTCTCCTATTCTTTTTCAGAAGATGGAGGCGTAGCAGATACAACAAAGTAAGTAAATGTCTCTGCTGCTACATTGGATCACATTGTGTGTTTAAAACTGTTTTGTTGATTGCTTTTTCTTTGTCTATGTATATATAGGAAGGAGCTCTCAAGAGCTATAGATTTGAGACTCGAGGCAATTAAAAAGGACTTAACCACGGCGATTGCTCATGCATCAGCTAATGGTTTCGACCCTCAAACTGTTTCTGATCTCCAGCTTTTTGCTGATAGATTTGGCGCACATCGTTTGGAGTAAGCTAGTTTTTTCTTGGTGCTTCATTTTTTTTTTTTGCAATTATGTCTCGATTTTGATTCGAATATCTTTCTTTTATCAGTGAAGCATGCGGCAAATACATTTCACTATCGCAAAGAAGACCAGACCTGATCACCAAGAACCTGAATACTAATACACAAACATCAGTCAATGAAACACATATCAGTCCCCATCAAAGTACTAAGAGCAACACAAAGAATGAGGAGGAGAAAAGCGATGAGAGTTTGGAAGAATCTTCTACTGTTAAGACCATTCATCATACAAGGAGACTTAGCGTACAAGATAGGATTAACCTCTTTGAGAGCAAACAAAAGGAAAACTCAAACTCCACGGGAAACAAACCGATAGTTGTTGCGAAATCCACAGAATTGAAGAGACTTTCCTCTGATGTCTCATCAGCTGCTACTACATTCCCTGAGAAGTCTGTTTTGAGAAGATGGAGTATTGTTAGTGACATGAGCTTTGATTTTACAATGGATAATAAGAAGTCTGACTGTGGTAGCACCGAAGAAGGTCTTTTGAGTACACCTTCGTCCATTCCTGATGCCACATTCCCCGAGGAGCCTGAAGAGAACAGTACAAAGGAAGATGATGATGTGCGTTCAAGTAAATCTGATGATTTTCAAAACCAGACTGATAGTCCAGGGAGCGTCATGACTGATGGCAATTCCATGCAGAGAGAAGAGGAGAGCTATGCATCCAAATCACAGAATATGGCACAATCATCAGTCATGTTTCCTTATCGACACTCGCGTTCTCGGTCGGCTCATGTTGCAGGTGGTATTGATATCAAAAGTGATGAACGTCAATCGAAAGGCAGGAAGAAAGAGCTGTTTCCATCAGACAAGCAATCAGCCTTAAAACCCTCTACAAAACCAGTTTCTGCAGGTTAGTTCACTCAACAGTGTTTTAAATTTACAAGATCCTTAAAATCATATTAAAGTCTTTTGAATACTAAAAATCAAAGCTATTATTTGTAATTCTTAATGATTCTGCAGGGTCTAATGAACAGAGACAAAAATCATTTGGTGTTGAGGATGATCTTGAGGTTAGTCTTGTAAATGCAGAATCAGCTGGGAAAAGTTACAATAATAGAGTTCGTGCGACATCTGTGGATCAAACACAGAGGACAAGAATGTCTAGAGAAAGCCCTCCAGGATTTGATGATGAGTTGCAAATAAAGGCTGATGACGATAAAGACCACGGTAATGTTGTACTGCGTCGGAACTTATCTGAGTTAAGATTCTCAGATGACTCTAAAGGAAAGTTGTATGAAGAGTATATGAAGAAAAGGGATGCAAAACTAAGAGAAGAGTGGAGTTCAAAAGAAACTAAGTTGAAGTCAATGCAAGAAGCTCTTGACCGAAGTAGAACTGAGATGAAGGCTAAGTTTTCTACTGCTTCCGTAAAGAGGCAGGATTCGATGTCAAGTACCCGCCAACGTGCAGAGAAGTTCAGATCTTTTAATTCTCGGACAAGTACAAAAAAGTGTCAGGTATCAAATCGTTGTAGTTTCTTTGATGATGATGATGATAGCAAACTTTTGTCTAATTATTTTGCAACTTGATTTAGTAGTTACTTTTAATACTTCACAGCATCCTATAAGCTCATTACAGAGTGCAGAAGAAAATGAAAAAGACAAGCCAGTCAGTGGACATCCCATTGGAAAAAATGCTTCTAGAAGCTCCCAAGTAAGAAAGGTTCCATCACCAAACCGAAGCTCCAGAGTCTCGAAACCGTCAGGTAAAGTTTCAAACACAAACATTAATACTTCCGGGAGAGGGAGAAAAACAGCAGACATAAACCTGGTTGCACAATCTTCTCTCCCTAAATTCTCTGTTCTTAAAAAGGAAAACACAAAACCATCTGCTTTAGCTGGTAGAAATACTACTGCTACTACTACCATGATGCGAACACAGGTGAGAAGTAGTAATAAGAAGACTTCAAAGGAAGATATACCCTCTCCTGTTGTGCAACGAAGACCACGATCACTAAGGAAAAGCTTCTCTGCAAACATAGAATTCACAGAGTTGACAACTCTGTATTCTGATGATATGATGAACAATGAGAGGAATCAGAAGCAGAACACAGAAGACAATGATGATGTATCAGAGAATTTGAAAGTTGAAGAATTTGATGACCTTGAATCCGAGGCAGAGGAAGAAGAAAAAGAAGTTTTGGAGAATCCTGTCAAAGAAGAAGAAGAAGAAGAAGAAGAAGCTAGAGAAATGGAAAATCTAGTAGTTGAGGATATTGGTGATGAAACGCCTTCACTTACTGAAATAGTTGAGAACTCATCAGAGGATGAAAATTTCACTACATTGAGATCAGTTTCTCATGTAGACTTACCTGCGAATACTCTACCTTCATCAACACTGCAGCATAATGTTGCCTCGTTATTGGATTCACCTAATGAGAGTCCTCTTTCGTGGAGCTCGAACTTGCAACACGCGTTCTCTTATCCACACGAGCACTCGGATGTTGATGCTTCAGTGGATGATTCTCCCATGGGAAGTCCAGCTTCTTGGAGTTCAAGAATGAGGAAGAAATGGGGATCAACAGCTCAGAGTCCTGTTCTTGTTCCTAACTCTCGGAAGGATTTAACAAAAGGGATCAAACGTTTTCTCAAGTTTGGGAAGAAACCTCGTGCTGCGGATAGTCCAATGGATTGGGTTTCTGTAACAACATCTGAAGGAGACGATGACTTTGCTTACCGATCATCGGATGAGTTAAGAAAATCAAGAATGGCATCTTCTCAGAGTCAGTTTTCTGAGGATGAACAAGGTAACATCTCTTTATATCTCATTTATTTACTTAAAATGGTGTTATGAAAAGTCCTCTAATCATCAGCTTTGTGTTTTGTGTTTCGTGTTTCATAGCTTTAAACAATTTGATTCAGCCGCATCATCATCAAGGGAGCTTTAAAGTGAAAGATGGTGAATTTAAGCGATCATTCTTCTCACTTTCTACATTCCGTAGCAAAGGAAACGACTCGAAGCCAAGATAGCAGAAGACCAGAACCGAACTCTCTATGTTTTCCTTTACAACAGCACAAGTACAAAGTTTGCAGTGTTGAAAGTTAACTACTTAGATTCGATTTTTAATATCTAAATGAGATCAACATTATTTAGATACTTATGAACTTCAAATTAAATATACATAAGTAAGAGCTAAATATTACACAACTTTCCGCATTGCTAACTGTAATGATCACACCCTATACAGTATACTATTCTGAGCACGATCTTTGGAAGTGATCATGATGATTGTGACCATTGTTGTGACGAAGAATAAAGAATTCTAAATAAGATCTAAGAACACGTTTATAGACCCAATATAAAATAAGATTAAGTTAAATCAAAGTACACAGGACGAGAAACAAGTGAATGGTTCAATAGACCAATAGTATGCACACAAACAACATGTCAAACAAAAATCTTTATAGCTTTTATAAATTAGGGTGTGAATGATCGCAACTTGCAACAGATCAGAAATATTGGAAACATAAAGTTATCATATTTAATAATAAAGAGAAATACTCTAAAATAGCATTAAAACAAGTTTTATGGACAATTATAGCACACATTCCATAAATTTCCAAAAATAGTACTATTTAACATATTAAAATAATTAAAAATTTAATTTTTAGAATTTTGTTTTTTTAGGTTTGGGTTCTCAATTTCATATTTAAGATATAGTTTTGAGGGGTAGGGTTTAGTATTTTAAATTTAGGATTTAATTTTAAAAGATTAATTAGTGTTATTTTTAGAATTTTAGAAATGTTGTGCTAAGTTTGAAAAAAAAAACTTATTTTTGTGCTATTTTTGAGAATCTTCCTTTAATAAAACAGATCAGAAATATTTGATAGCGGAGAAAGAGATGTAGAGGTGCAGCGTGTCAGCAGTACCAACAATCCGGTTTTGGAGACAGTGCAGGGAAAATCTTTAAGACTTCTTTAAGATTCCAAGTTTGTGTGTGTGTGGTGCAGTATATTGAAGAAAACGAAAGGCTGAAGGAAATTTTGAGTGAATGGAGCATGAGGGCAGCAAATGTAATCTTAAGAATGTGGACGTGAATGGAGAAGAAGGCCCATGGTGTTGGTTTATCTAGTATGCTTATTTTCAAGTCTATTTTTTCCTTTACTCTTTTCAATTAAATATGAGAGAAAGTTGACTAATGGCAAAACTAAGACATAAACAAAATGGTCACGGATTACTAGCAATTTAAAGAACCATAAAAGTTTCAAAGGCCAAAAAAGCTTTGGTTAAGCAAAGTAAAAAAGAAATACCAATGTTTGACAAGAGTGGAAATTAAAACCATACAGAAAGTGGTGATCCTCTGTGAAGAAGTGGATGAGTGGAACCCATTCAGTGTAGTGCAGGGAAGCAATGTTCTGCACAATGAACAAGAGGAAGTAAATGGTTTAAAGGATTCTAAATATAACAAAATATCTATATTATTATTTTTGAAGTACATTTTGATTATGCCCTTCAAGTTTTGCTTATTTAGTATATTTTATTTACAATATTAACCACTAACAATTTTTCTAAAATAACATTTCATAGAAACTCAATTGATGGAACTATTTTATTGCCAAAAATAGCTGGATAACATCTATACATTTCAATTTTTCCACAAACAACTCTACACATTAATTTTTTCATCTCATAAAAATCTTCAAATTTATTTTAATAGATCTTTAGAGAAAAAATCTATTAGTTTCCCTAAATTATCTCGGCCAAATTAATAGTTTCCATTTAATATTTTTTTACATTTAATATTTTCTACATTTATTGAAGGTGATAATATAGTTTCCCTAAATTATCTCGGCTAAATTAATTGTTATTCTCTTTTAAAGACCATATATATATATATATATACACACTGCATAGTAATATGATCTGTTTACTTTTATAACAATGAATTTTGATTGATAAATTAAAAATGAAAATAAGTAATTTTTATATACATTAAACACATAAAATAACTATTACTTCTCACATATCTCTATTTTTTTCTACATAAAAAATGCAATCAAGCGGTGTACCGCGGGTCAAAACTTAGATAACATAGTAACATTTATATTAAAAAACAAAAAAAAACTTAACCATTTTATTTAAAATCATATATGAACATTAAAATCGTCCCGTAAATTTAATAAATAATTATAAGTATATAATTTAAAAATTAATATAACAACAACAAAATAACAAATAAATATAATATACGTATTTTAAATATTTAAAATTTTAAAAATATAGTATGTGGTGTACCGCTGGTTATATCCTAGTATACATACATACCACTTGACACTTAAAAGTGGACCAAGGAAGGGAATCACCATTCCCTTTTCATAGTAGTTTTTTATTTAACTAATCCTCGAGAAATTTCCATATGTATTTTATATATATATATATATATATATATTTCATTTTAGGTTGAGTCGTTTACCATGTGGGACGGAGAAAGGGTTAAGTTTGTTGATACAGCTAACTTTAGTCATTTCAGGTTTAGAACATGTTGTGAGTGGAACAGGGTTTGCTTCAGATGCTTCTACCATAAGGCCAATGATTGCTAACACTTATCAACCTAAGCTCACTAACCGTATTTTCAAATCTCATTTCAATGCTAAAAATTATCCATTAGTGTTCTTCCAATCATTGGATATCAAGCAAGTACGGAAACCAACTTTTTGTAGAGATTCCACCAAAGGAGCATAACCTCTATCTAAAGGACCTAAGGCCAAACTTAAGCAAAATTATTCTTCACACGATTAAGGGTAATTAAACAAATATTACCAATGACGATAATATTGAAGATATTTATATTTGGCCAATTGAGTGAGTAATCGTGAAGAATTATGAGAGGCCCGGCCAATCGATCAAGATCTAAGATAGATACCAAATTTTGACCCAAATTTGAACAATTACAAATATGATCGAGATCCTTAAAAAAAAAAAAAAAAGGATTAGACCAAATTTAACCAAATTTTTTTTTACCTGATTAATGATTAAGGTAATTATAAAATATTACCAATGATGATAACCTAAAATTCAACCCATGAAGTATTGAGTAATCGTGGATGCCCATCTGGTAAGAGGAAAAAAATAAAAAAATATTGAAAAGTTAGTTTTGTTAATAGAATTTTTTTTGGATGAGAGACAGACCTCGAGAAACGATTATTAAATCAAATATGAACAATTACAAACGAACTTGTTGTTGGTAGGAAGCGTAAATCTAACCATATCTTTTTGCCTGATCGAATCGACAACCATCATATTCATATCCATAGCGGATGTTAATTGATCGAATCGACAACCATCACATCCATAGCGGATTAGCTTCGTTATTCATACGAAAATAGTTTCACATAAGAGCTAATTTTTTTTACGAGAGAAGTCTACCTATATTAACATATAATAAAAGGAGGAGGTAGTTCCGTTTCACTCATACAAATTTTTCTTTAAAATATAGTGGTATGTGTTTATTTTTATTGTCGTTTTAATCAAATATTTGCGTGTACACATCTTTTTACATAACATTAAGCAACATTTTTTTTTTTCTCATCTCAGATGTCTGTAAATAGTAACGAAGACGCGCAAAAACGTAAATCGTAGTTAACCAAGGAAAAAAACACAAACCACAAAACCCACAGGCCACAGCTACATGATAACATTATAACAAGAACATAAAGTTAGAAGAAAAGAAAAAGATACAATAAAGAAGACATTACATAACAAAAAGAAAAGAAAAGAAAAGAAAAAAACTCTTCATTCAAATAAAGGCTCCAAGGAAGAACTCACTGGTAGTACATGAGCTGCTGAGCGTTCTGGAAACCACCATCATACATTCCTAGGCTAGAACCAGTGGCTCCCATTGCAGCATGCTTAAGAGCATGTTGTCCATGCGGATGATGCATCAGCGGATTCATTCCCGCCATCTTGCTCATCGCTAGTTGCCTCTCATAAGCCAAAAGATCGCTGGCTGAGCATCCCGGGATTGGTGCAGGAGCTGGCGGAGGAAGCGGGTTTGAAGCTGTTCCTGCTGGAGTTGGCTTGCTTCCCCAAGAACACTGGGAAGTGGGAACAACAACAAAAAGGAAGATGTTTAGCATTCCCAAACCGAAAGAATGGTGAGTCCCACCTAAAGAAAAACAATTTAATTTAGCAAGTTTGTACCTTCATTTGCCTGCCACCGAGGTAGGAATGTGTATTTCCCATCTGAATAGCGAGGGCAGCCTCTGCATGAGTAGAGTATCTCACAAATCCGAAACCTTTATCTCTTTGAACACGGACTTCCTCAATGACCCCAGCACCAAGGGAATGAAAGTGGCGGTGAAGATCAACCTGGGAAACCTGAAAAAATTGAACGAAAGTATATTTTGTTGATCCAAGAAACTATAAACTTTGTTGATGATGATTGTGTAAAGTCAACAGAAGATCTATATCCACAATGTTTTATTTTACCTCTGGAGCAAGATTGCCGACATAAACAGTAGTGTACTGAGCATTGTTCTCAGGAGTTTCACCGTTACTAGAATCTTTACCATCCTCTGCAAAAACAAATAAGCCAATATATAAATATCAACGTGTAAGAATTAAGACCATTTTGAGGCTTTTCTCTCTGTCTCCATTTGATTCTCTATCTCATGAGTGGTAATAGTTAAAACATACCAGAGACACCACTGGTTAGTTCCACGACACTTTTGGAATCAGAGCTCTGTTTCTCCTCACCAGAAGTGGCTCCCTTTGTCGCCCAGTTGCAACGTATCTGCCTGGTCCCAAGCCATTTCCCTGAAAATCAGAAGAGAATATTCCAGTTGGCCAAAAAGGGCAAATGACAAAGTATTAACACTAACTATCAAGGGCCAAAAAAAAAAGTAGCAATACTGACCACCAATTTCATCTATTGCAGTCTGGGCCTCCTGCACAAGGAAACAAGAATGGCAGCAATCAATAAAATGGCCAAGGTAGAGGCCAATGCATACAAAGGGACTTGAGAGTTAGACAATCCCAATACCTGTTGGTTACGGAACGAAACAAATCCAAATCCTCGTGAACGTCCAGTTTTCTGATCCCACATAACTCTTGCATCCCTACATATAACAACAATGTTAGAAGATTTCACGCAAATCTTATCCTTCCATTTTCACTACAAGAAAGTTCATATGGCATCATCAGCAGTATACAACAAAAAAAAAACTTACGAGCAAGTCGGATAGACAGAGAAGCAATTAAACAGCATTGCATCAGTAACCTCAGGACTCAAATCCCCAACAAATATATTGAAGTGACCTGCACATGAACATCACATAAGTGCGTTATTCTACCAATAGTAAATACAAAATCCTGTTTTAGCAAGAAAACCAAGCATAAGGAACTGACTTGATGTATCCTCCCTCTGGCCACTGGCATAAGCCCAGTTAACCTTGATAGGTTGCCCAAACCTGCACATTACATTAACCAATGTAAACTAATCCAAACTTAGGAAATTCAGAGTATCTTATTCATGCTAAATTAACCAAAGGCTATAACCAAGTCCGTTAACTTACAAATGCCTTCCATTGAGAGAAAGGATTGCAAGACCAGCCGATCTTCGATCAAAGTAGTGGACAAACCCATAAGAAGACTGCTCAAAATCAGAATATCAGAAGAAAAAAAAACCCTCTTGAATTAAGAGATATATCATTTTCAAGAATTAAGACTATAACTATAATAGTTTAAGAGTGCAAGATAGCACTAACCTTGTCTTTTCTAATTAGTTTACAGCTTTCTACAGGACCAGTGCTAGCAAAAACCTCTTGAAGCAGAGGTTCCGTCACCTGAATATGGATGTTTCCAACGTACCTGCAATTTCTCAAAGTAGGCAAACTAAAAATCTCAAAAGGAAACAGAACAAAGAAACAAAACCAAACCAAAAATTTAAAACAGTATGTCTCCAAGTTCCACAATTCTCAATTAAAATAAATCACCAATGAAGGCTTAATAACAAAGAATAACCTTTTCAAGAACAAAGACATTTACTGAAAAACTTACTCAACTGCACAATTATTAACAATATATGTGTTCGTATATAACTACAAGGCACTATTGTTTCCCCTGACTAATTCTAAGGCTCTGAAACTGTAAACTAGAGCTACTACACCAGTGAGATTATAATAAGCGGAAAGACACAAAAACATACATAAAAGAGAAGACAAATACAAAAAAAAAAAAAAAAAAAAAAAAAANAAAAAAAACCTAACACTCACACACTGCGGCAAGAACTTGGATCAAAACCAGGGGGAAGATTTCCACTTGGGATTGGTTCTATCTGCAAAAACGAAAAAAAACAAAAAAAAGAAACGAAAGAAAATGAAAAAGAAAGAAATAAAAGGGAAAATTTTTTACTTCCTAATGTCTCAGCGACTAAGCTAATACTATAACGAATCAGTATCATCTCAAAGGTTTGTCATGGAGTTGGTGAACCAAAATCAAATAATAAGACAAACACTTTAAAAGAAACTTTAACTAAGACTACAACAACAATGTCTATTAGTGATAATCTCATTAATTTCACAACTTTTTTATCGTTTGACCCAGTCAGATGAAACAAAAACAAGAGGAACAAACATCTCCAATCAAAATAAAACCATAGATAGGAGAGTTTCTAATCCTGGTCCTTATACGAACAAAAAAAAAAGGGAGAAAAACAAGTGAAATCGAGCTTGGAAAAAGCCCTAGAAACCCAAATCGAGAAATGAAATGGAAGAAGAAACAAACAAACAGAAAAAGAGAGAGCAAACCTGAGGAGCGGCGAGGAGACCTGGATGGTAGAGAGACTGTTGTTGCTGCATAAGAGCTTGCTGAATCATAACTTGTTGCTGTTGCTGCTGCTTCATCCTCTGCATTATCTCTCTCTCAAAACAAAAAAAAAAAAAAAAAAAAAAACTACTGTCTTTGATTTTATTTTGTCTTGGCTCCCCCTAGGAAATGAAAAATTGACACAGTGTTCTGTCTTTTAGGGTTCGAAAAGTGTTTTCGGTGTTCGAGAAAAATTTATGACAAATGAANAAAAAAAAAAAAAAAAAAAAAAGGAAGTCTCTTGATACTTGATAGAAAGCGAAGGAAGCAATCGAGTGGCTCTTACGAATTTATTGGATTTACTTATTTTTACACATCGATTCGATAAGCTAAATAATGTCACAGTCTCACAGACCTGTTAAATAAAACAACAGCCAATGAACTGCTACCACGTTAATAGTTATGGACTTATGGCTCAGCCCAAATCACTGTCTCGAATCAGACACGCCTTCAATGAACTTTATACCTGACACGTAATTGCAACAGACACCCCCTTATTTAGTGAAATCTTGAGATACACCGTATCAATTTAATTATTTTAACAAATTTAGCCATTAAATTGATTTTTCAGATTCCTCATCTGCAATCAAGTTCTTGATTAGAAAGATGATTATGATCTTTCATTGTTAATTGATTCATAATGTTTTCACTACCATCAGTACTAATTATATATGTATTTTCATTTTAAAAGAATCGTTTAATTCATGTATCAGCTAAAAAATGTTTGGTGGAAATTAGAGTAGACACAAAACTTTGAAGGAGATAACGAACCAGTTTGGTCCTAAACCCTTTGGTTACTTAACAACTGACACTTGGCTAGTTTGGTCCTAAACCCTTTGGTTACTTAAGTGACACTTGGGTTCCACTCTCTCCTTCTTTTATAGTTGTCACTTCACTTGTCAGGGAGTCAGAGCGAATCTAACCCTAAAATCGGGATTCCTCTTTCAATCTTCGATCAAGTCTGGTTCTTCATCCATTGGTTACGCAATGTCTGTAGAATTGAGTTAAACCCCTAATTCTTCCGGTTCGAATTCCACTCGTGCTCAAAAGATCAGCCCCAAATCCAGACCATGTTTCCGGTTCTGAAGAGATGATGAGCCTTGTTTCAGATTTACTTGTCGGACGAGAATTACATCTCTTCGAAGCTGGCTGTCGAGAATTTTACTGTTCCTGCTCACAACGAGCCTAAACGTCGAGATAAAAGATCATCCATGGCCACAAACCTTAAACGCTTCAGTTAATCATCCATGGTCACAACTGTGCTTTCTGCTTTACTATGTATGTCTATTCTAATGTACATATATGATGAAAAGGATCGGATCGAAATCGTGACGATAATTAAGGTTGCTCTATGTTTTTTCTTCGGCTTCCTGTGTGAGTCTCTTTTAGTATCTTATCAACCTAAGTTTTTGTATCAAGAAAAATACTATATAACCTGAAATGTTTTGCAGATGCGCTATGTAAGTCCTATGTGTGCGGTGAACCTGAAGTAAAGGAACTGACGGTCGACTGTTCAAAAAGACTTCATTGCCTCTTACCCTGCATCGCCAAAGCCGGCTTGCTCAACTTTGGGTCAGGAATTGAGTGTTTATTTGAGATCCTTTAGTATATTAAGGAAGTCGAGACTATTGGAGGGGCTTAATTATGCTTGATTGTGGTTTGTGAAGCAGAGGTGATAACTCTGTTGGCGACTAATTACATATGAGTTTCTTAGATGCTTATTTAGATTCTAGAAAATATCCATCCAGATTTCGATATTAGGGTTCTTGTTTTGTAATGGTGGATAGTTTAGAGTTACAAACTCTATCAGTCCCTCTGTTCTATTTAAATGCAGTGTGGTAGTAGTCCTGATAATTCTGGTTTTGTAAATGAACTCCTATGTATGTCGTTATAACGACAAACTCTATCAGTCCCTCTGTTCTATTTAAATGCAGTGTAGTAGTAGTCCTGATAATTCTGGTTTTGTAAATGAACTCCTATATATGTATGTCGTTATCTAAATTTACTATTTCGTTTATAAATATTCAAGTTAGATTATGATTACAGACATCAGTACAAAACAAAAATCACTTAAAATAAGTCAAGAGGATCGAAACGTTAATCTAGAAGCTCAGTTCCTAATAAAAACATTTAGCAAATATTACTATAGCCTTAGATCGAGATCTTTCGAATTTTGGTCTTCTTCAATATCCATTGTAACATCTTTATCACAATCTGATTTGGGCTGGGCCATGGTTTGAGCAACAGCGTCGTTCGTTCTTTGTGACGACTGTCCTGGCTCTAGTGGTTGACCGGCTACAGTCTCTGGCTTCGGAGGATAACGATGATGACCCGCGTTTTGGTTAACTTGGTATGGAGCTCTAGCTACAGCTCTGTAATAGAAAAAAAATGTAAACTACGCAGCTTTTGAGGATAATGGAACATATTCTAAACATGTTTCAACAAGTATATATATGTTAAAATCAAAAGTACCTGTCTTTCCGTTTAGCAAAGAATCGATGAAGCGAGGCTCTACGTGCTATACGTTCCACGATCTGATTTTGTTCTTGTTGCTTCTGTTGTTCCATTGTAGGGTGACTATGATCAGTATCAGCAGTATTTGTAGGTTCATTAAGATCAGGAAGAACCATATTGCTTTTGTTGTCGTTGTTGTTTTCGACATGGATTTGTGTCTGAATGTTGCTTTTGTTGTTGCTGTTTTCGACATTGATTTGTATCTGAATGTTGTTAACCTCAGTCACAGGCTTGGCTTGTTTAGCGACGTCCATTATCACTTTAGCTTTGTCTGCAGGGAACTCATTGTATACTATAACTTTCCCTCCGAAGAATATGGTCAGCTGAGAACTTTCTGGCTGTGATTCACTGTAAACCAAAAACCAGATATCAGAACACGACCATTTAAAACCGGGGTTAACCGGGTTTCCTTTTCCTAGTCCCCAGGATTAAAAGAGAGACCTGAGGTCGGCATCTTTGACTTTGCATCCAGATGAATTAGAGGGTTCGCCTTTGCAATGCTCTGCCCTCTGCAACGCATTTTGTTTCCCTGAATAATACAAGAGGTTATAAACTTTGGTGAACAATTCAATAGACCAGCTTCACTAGAATCAAAGGAATAATTATTTTCTTGGCGATACAACATGTCGTATGGGATTTTTATGAACCATATAAAATTTAATCAATATCTATCCTGCCTAATTCCTCTATATTGTTATGTACTTGTCTTAGGGCTCATTTATTTCCGATTCTAATGAACTGACTTAGAACTGAAGAAACAAAACAAAAAATAGTAAATCTGGCAAAAGCAAAAAAAAAAACAGAACTTAATTATAAGTGGCGGCCATGAGAGAGGAAGAGATAAAGTACCTGGTAGATCGGATTTTCCGGTAAACCCTAGACCGGAAGAAGGTATTTGGAACAAACCAAGATCTATGTTACCGAAGCTGCCCTTCTCCTTCAAGTAACGGCTGAGCAAACTACATCTCCGGGTAAAATCTGATTTCTCCGGCGCTTGTGCCTTAACATTTTCATTTCTTGACGACATGCTGTACATGAGAAGCAAATATTCTCCAGACTTCTTTTTTTTATATGTATTGTTTATCTCTTCTTTTCGTTTTTTTTTTGTTGAGTGCGTAGATTGCGCGTAAAATGTAAGAGTACAAGAGGATGTGTCGAGCTATGCTCATATGTTTTATATATAAAACTCATTCGACCAATATAGCCTCATGTGACTTTAATAGCCTCCCATAAATTAATGGAAAAAAAATAAGAAGAAGGAACTTTCTATTTTTAAAGTTTTATTTCGATATATTTTTACCAAAATATAATTAATATCAAATACTACAACACAAGTTTAAAAAAATATATATGGTATTGAAGCCATTGGAGTATATTATGGTAATGAAGCCATTAGATTATAGTATTAACATATTTAGTAATATTCCATCACACGAAAACAATTTTCACTAAATATAACTATATCTATAATCTATCTCGTGTGAAAGAAGGGAAATTTTTGGTTAATGATTTATGATAAGAAAATTAATGTCAATAATTCAACAGTGTGCAAGTAATTTATATTTTTGCTGAGAGTTGGTATAACAAATTTATTGCCCTGTCTTATCATAAAACATATGTTCACCTTTGTTTTCTTGTTTTGGTACTGTTTGAATTGTTTATCATCGACGGTCAGATTTTGGAAAAAAAATTTGAACTTCAAAAATAGATTTCGTTAGAATTCTCACGCACGTTTTACTTACGATTAAATAAAAGATAATTAAGAATTCAGAACCGACGGACCGTTATTAAACAGCGTTACTTACTATATCCTAAAATTCCTCAAAACACCTGAATACTCCTCGTAATTTACAAGATTTGCTCTTACACAAGGACACGCTCTGATTCAACATGGTGGCATCATCGTAATAAAAAGCAATGTTCATGACCTTTTCAGACATTAGACAATTGCGACGTTACCTCGCGTTAGCTAAGAAACTTAAACGGCAATACAAATTGAATTAAGTCTGTGGACCAGATGTGTGGGATCCCACCATCCATAGAACCGAACATCTCCTAAGAAGTTTCGTGTTGTCTGTCTGAACAAAAAAAATCAAAGCCTTACCCATCCATCATCCGACATAAGTTTTTTAAACACGTGTTTTAATAAAAGAGACCGTTAAGATTGTGACACGTATCGCAATCTTACAGGCGCACTCGCAACAGCTTTGTGTGATTCGCGTTTTTCCCACTTTCCCTATAAGAAAAGAAAATATCAAAAGAAAAAGAAAGGAAAAATCAATCTTTTAGAGATCACCTAATTAGTTTGGTCAAAAATCAAAAAAAAATAATAGTAATACTCGTAAAATCAAGAGAATTTTGCACTTTTATCCACTTTTCCCTAAACTATTAATACACGCACTTTTATCCACTTTCTACTACCACTATATCTTTTTTATGTCAAATTACAATTTACACCCTCCAACTAAACTAACATTCACTTTTTACTTTTTCTTTTTCTTTCTCATTTCTCCCTCTATTATTTCTTTCTCTTTTAATATTTTGGTTCTTTAACATTTGTTTTTTTATTTTAATTACTATGTTTAAGTTTAGTAAGTTTAGTTGTTCACAAAAAAAAAGTTAAGAAACTTGTAAATAAACATTTTTTGCAGTTTTCAATATTTATCTTTCCACAAAAAATAATAATTATGAGACTAATATAAATCAAATACAATTGAATTGGTCTTCATAGTCAAATCAACTATTTATAAGTCCAAACTAAATTAATTAAATAATTGAGAAATTAATGAATTTATTTAATTAAAATTTCAATATGAAATAGGCTATTTGTCCATATACTTTAAGCTTAAATTAGATGCATAATGGATTAACAAAATATTGAATTCATAAGTAGTTATTTATTTGGATAAGTTTTAAGGAATTTTAATTTGTTACCATTACCCACAAATTCTATTGGTATCCACATGACCATGAATATATGGATTTGATGTTGTCATTGTATCCTAAACCCTAAATATCTATAACTTGCAAATTCGGTCGGTATCCACATGACTACAAATATATGGATTTGATGTGTTGATAGTACCACATTTATGGTCATGTGTTATGGGTTTGATAAGAAACTTTGATGTATTACTAATACACACATTTATGATCATGTGTTACTAGTACCTACAAATTCTATTGATATCCACATGACCATGAACATATGGATTTGATGTTGTCGTTGTATCTTAGAACCCTAAATCTCTAGTACCCGCAAATTCTATTGGTATCCACATAACCATAAACATATCGATTTGATGTTGTCGTTGTATACTAAACCTTAAATCTCTAGAGCTCACAAATTTTATTGGTATCCACATGACAATGAACATATAGATTTGATGTTGGGATTGTATCATATTCCCTAAATCTTTAGAACCCACAAATTCTATTGGTATCCACATGACCATGAACATATGAATTTGATGTTGTCGTTGTATCCTAATGTAGAGTAGTTCATCTAAAATATAGTAATATGGATCTTCAAATGTCGAAAATATAAAATCATAATTTATTGTATAAAAATAATTAGATAAGTTTTTGATAATAACTAATTAAAGTGACAAAAAAAAAGTAATAGTAAAGAGAACAGAAGAGGGAGAGAGAAAGAGAAATAATCGATTAAAAAAAACTATCCTTCACTATTTTTTGTTTTTACTCCAAACCAAATACAAGATTAAAATTGTCCAAAAAAACATGCCACATATGCAAAACACATCCAAAAGTACACCTTCCATCCAAAGTGGGTGTAATTGTACGAACTTTGATTCAAAGTGGGTATAACTGCAATTGACCCTAAAATCAATTGGCCGAACTGCCCCTTTCACGGACGCAACAATCATCATTCCTTACGTTGGTTGCTTCAATACTACGACTTGTTCCAACAACAACAATGAAAAACGTGTTCGGGAAAATGATACTACAAGAAAAAGTTTAGATGTGACTATAATCTATTATTATTATGTGTTGTTGCTGTCGATTGGACTAAAACGATGTCGGATTGTGGATCAAACCGAGCGATCGGCTTATCGAACCAATAATTGTCGAACCGGATTGGACCAAACCGTTTGGTGTAACTCGTTATCCATACTCCACTACTAGTTGAGGTGCGCAGGCCAAGTGGCTGGTGTGTTTTGAGGGAAAAAAAAACGTTTGGAATTAAAATAGGGTAAAGAATGGGTCCTTTTGAAAGTGACATATATTCTTGGTAACAATAATTATAAAAAAAAAAAAAAATGAAAGCTAACCGAAAACGTCATAGATACCAGCCTCTCATTCAATATTCCACTTTTCTTAGCATTTCTTTTTCTCTGATCGTTGTAATATTCCAACATATCATATCACTAAACTTAAGATTAGCTTATGGTTTTGGTAGAATATTTGTATCTGTGACGTTTTACTAAATTAATCTCTATCGGAGAATCTGGCATTTCCCTCTTATCTACAGTAAGTTCTCTTTATGTAAGACTACAAGTTACAAACTTACAACTAAATATTTTTTTTTGTCTTTAACAAAAAAATGTTTGCATATACACAATATGAATGTCACGACCCAAAAGAAGAAAAATAAAATTTATAAGACGTAAATAACCATATGGGCTTGGCGGAAACTTCACATTGATTTTGGGCTAACAACAACAACTTATAAAAATAAAGTAAGCAAAGGATTCGTATTTCAAAAAGGCTACGAAAAAACAATCATATTTCTTTGAAATGTTCGATATTCGTTAACCTTTTGATTTATATCGCTGATTAATTTCCTAATTTGTGTGTTGGGAATACATTTATCCAGTTGACGTAAATGAATATATATCCTTTTCTAATTTAGCTATTTTTTTTTAGTTTTAACCTGATTTCTTTTTACAATAATATATATTAATTATTCTTACTAATGGACTAGTCAGTTGTGGCCCAATGGTTGTGGTCCAATGGTTGTGGCCCAATGGTTGTGGTCCAATGGTTGTGGCCCAATGGTTGACCAAAAAAAAAATAGCAAAAGCTAATTTATTTCTATCGTGGGACTAATACACAATGAAGGAAAAAACGAGAGGGAAATTTTATTCATCTCTAGATTTTGACTTGTCTTTTACAAAAAAAAAAAGTGAACCGAAAGACACAAAGAATAAAAAATAATAATCTTTATAAGCTGAGGTTATCCACCTTAAAATTACACAAATCACACGCACGCATGTATGCAATTTAATTTCAAGAACATGTTTAGTTCTATGGACCCAAATGCCCACAGATCTAATCATGCAAAAATAGAAGTTAAAACATTCTAAAAGCCCAAGGCTTAATCTGCAGATGCACCCAAAAATTTCCTCAGAAATGAAAGACTCATTTCATTATTTCTTTTGAATTTTCTCGAGAAGATGATGTATCTGCATATAATGATAGAATATCTTTCATGAGTTCTTGAAAAAAGAGAAACGTCGAAGCTTAATTAACAGATTCTACTGTCGTGACTTAATTACCTGTACTTGGAAAAGATTTTGCAAGAGCTTAAAATACGAAGGTTGGATCAGATTTCAAGAACTATAACTGTCATCAAAAGAAAGATCGAATCAGTTGTTAATTTGTTTTTGAGTGTTATTGAAATGTAATGAGGATCTGATGAAAACTCACAGTCAGAGTCTGTTTTGACCCATTTATATCCGTCGCTACTACTTCTTCTTTCGTTGGTTTCTTCTTCTTCTTCTTCTTCACTCTTTAGTGAGAGCTGTTTCTTGTCTCGTAAGCATCTCTTTGTCGTCGATGATGTTGGTTTCGAGGAGGCTTGAGCATTAATCTTCTTATGTATCATCATCTTCAATAACTGTGATTTGATTTTTCTCACTAATTAGGCTGAGTTAAAAATTTATATATATTTTAAATTCATCACTCAGTTGTTTACCTTCTCCATTCTTGATTCTTGAAGCGTGTCTCTCAAGCTAGGTTTTGGGGCTGTAGAAAACCCATCTGCGCAGACAAAGATCTTCTTGAAAAGATAGGAGGCAGAGGTCTTGCTTATGTCTCTCTTCTTATTATTCTTCTTACTCTCTATTGATATCTCTTTGCATCTACCTAGAATAACGTTAATCGTTCGCTCCATATCTTCCCCCTTCTCCTCTGACAAATCCACAACAGCGCTAAGCGCATTGCTGATTCGCCTATCGACTTCTAAACTCGATGGACAGTTCAAGAATCTATCCAAAGGAAGATTTTTCATGAGTTCTCTATTCACATCAGACTTCCTTTTCTTTGTTCTTGACAAGAGCTTCATCAACTCTTTCTGGAGCTTTCCGACCTCCTCGGGAGTGAAATCTTCAAGATCGTCAGAAGAAGAAGGCTCTTCTTCTTGCTCGGCTTGTGTGGTACACTTCTTTTCCGTTTCAACCTCTTCATGAACAACGCTCTTCCCCTCGTTTTCGCTCATTCTGTTGCTTGTTGTACCGAATGTTCCAATAGCTAGCAGCGCGTTAGGCCAGTCGTTAAACTCCTCTCTTGGCTCTTGCTTCACATGATCTAAAAGACAAGATTCAAGACATCAAAATAATTTCAGAGGACCAGTAAAATTGAAGATGTTAAGACAAGAATCTTGTCAAAATAAGGTCCCAAACGAGATCTAAGACAAGCAAGTTCTACCAGACAAGAATCTTGGGGCATTGCTTGCACATATCCCTAGTAGACAATAAATCTAGAAGTTAAGATTTTATGAAAAGTAAAACTTACGAGAAGAAGCAGAGGAAGTGCTTGGTCTGTTATGATCCACATTAAGCTTGGTTTGCATCCACCCGAAGAACTGAAAACAAAAGTCAGATGAAAACACTTTAGACATCATCTGAGAAATAAAAGTCAGTGAAACCTACTGGATAGATATCATCTAACTAGCTAAACGCAAATGATAGTAAAACTAACCTTCATTTTTTTTTTTTTTTTTAATTCTGTTTTGACAATTGTCTGTAAGAGAGAGATCAATGTATATGTGTATGAACTCGAGTTATTGATGAATCAAGATTGATTATAATAGAGATAAAAAAGATAAGATTTTTAGACAAGTTGGAGTAAATTGATGAATTTGATGGTGTTCAAGTTCCAAACTTTGACTACTTAAAAGAGAGAATTTTAAGTAAAAAATTAAAAACTTTTAAACTGTTTTTGTAATCTTGTGTTCAGATGTTAGTTCATAGTTGCTTCTTTATACAACTCACAAACTCATATTAATGCGCATATCCCAACGTAACCAACGAGTCCACCAACATTCTTCTATGGCCCGTTGATTAATATTTGTACTGGTATTAACATTCTTTAAAGTTTAACGCCCAAAAAACTTAGTTAATAATAAACCCCCGTGCATGGGAGAGAACGTCACGCCATTAATCTCGGTTCATACACCGTGGAGCCACCCTTAACGACATATAGACTAAATTTTGATCTGTTGTACCAGTCGCAAGTTCTAAGAACGAGAAATTGAATCCCTAGAAATGCATAACATTGAATGGTTACTATGGTGACACGGAGAGGGTTCGATCATGAATTTTGTTATATATAATTTATACGAACTTGTGATTATATAGTATCCCACATTTTTGACTATCATTTTTTTTTGTGATCCGATATAAAGGTGTGTTTCTATGCACATTCCTATTTCCAGCGTTAATAATATGGGCATATGCAAAATAATAAAAGAAAAAAATATCGTAATTACCGAAAGTTGTACTAATTTCAAAATAACAAAGAAAAAACAAATTCTTGTGACGAAGGAAATTCACTTCTTTAAATACTTGTAACCATGGTCCAGAAGACTTTTGTATGTATTTATTTTAGAGCCTTTTTAATTTGCTCTTTTCTTCTTTTTGCACTTTTATTATATATCGATACAATACATCTAGATAATGTTATATGATCCTAAAGTTCTTAGATTTATTTATATCGTCTCATCATGTCAATTCGGTTTTATAAGTCTCATATATTACATATTTGCATCCTAGTATCTATCATTTCTTAAGTTAATTAAATTTTAACCCTCGAATTACATATGCGCTGATATTGGATGTGGAAAAATGCATTTAACCTAGACTTATAAATTTTTGTGTCAATTCATTGTCGTCATAACTCATACATATACAGATTAAACGTCAAATATAGACAATAGAGACAAGCCGGTTAAATCCAAGTTTTGGAAGATCGACTATTGAAATGTATTATTGCTCACCAATTATGTATCCACTATAGTGTTAGATAATATGGGGGAAAATTATTGAAATTGTAAATATAATTATAGCTCTATATATGTTATTTTCAAAGAAAACCAAAAGGAAAAGAGTCAGAAAGAAAGAGCGAACCAAATAACGAAAATCCAAGAAGAGCGCTCGTGTTGATGTCCCCTTAACTCTTAACTCTTTTTTATATAAGGGAATGTGCCCTATAGTTGTTTAGGGCAAGTGTCCTATATGTATTAACTTTTCAAACTTGTGCTTACATAAATATCCCTAAATTAAACCATACTATATACTGAGAATCATCAGTTATATGATCCATTACTAGCTAAATCGTCACTCAAAATCTGCATGGAGCTTAAAAAAATTACGTAAAAAGTAGAAATTACACGGTGGGTTCTTTTTTTACTCTCGAATTAGCTCTCAATCAAATGTATATATCTCAAACGAATCAACTTATACATTTTCACGTGCGGAAAAAGAGTTGAGAAGTAGTAGTAGACTAGTACACACACTCGACAGTAGACAGATGGAAAGTGAAATTATGAAAGAGCACTGACGCTTATTTTTATTTTTTTTGCAGATAAAGGAAACTTGGTGAACCCCCACCACACATTCCCAATCACGTAAACTCATCCAATTAAGGATTGCCACATAATAATATCAACGTAAATGGCAAATTAATAGAGTATAGTAGTATACAGATGTAAAAGAGAAAAGTATATGTACACGTGTCCGAGAACAGAGGCTATTTTGGCAATCTTCTTCTGTTGTCTAGCCCTTTACCCAAAGAGGTCGGGTTGACTTTCAAATGCCATTGCATATTTTTATACTTAGATGAGAGTAGTAGTAGGTGGATAAAATCATTTATAAAATATCAGTCTGTCTCAATACGTATCTGCTAGACAAGAATCACCTATCAAACAAAGCAACAAATCCAAGAGATATAAGATTTTCTTAGTTTTAGGGAGCTTCGGATTTGTGGTTTCTTATACTGTTAACAATTATAATCTGCAAATTAAGCATATGAATATACGATATGATGTTAAGATTTGTTATTCCCAATGGGCAATAGTCAACAAACTGTACAGCTAGCTAGTATGATTTTAAGATATGATAAACCCAAGGTATTATAAACTTCCTTGTGACAGTTGAATGGTTTAGGAGCACATTCTCTTAAAGGTTTCTAAGGGGTTTGCCGTTTGTATTTGTTTAGTAGAGATATTAAGGCATTCGATATGTGTTTTTTTTGGTTTATTACAAGTTAAAACTCACACTAAGCAAAACTATATGAGTTTGAATTGATATTTATTGAACACATATATACACCCATATGTTTAAACAAGGTTGTCTGATGATGAACTAATATATACTGCATTAGACTTAGTCACTTGTAGTTTTTATTATATATATGAACTAGTCACTTGTAGTTTTGATTTTCTTTTTCGATCTGTTCATGAACACATACAGTGATGGATCTTATATACTGTAGTTTTTATTTCTTTTAGACAGACCAGTAACTTTTATGTAGTTTGCAAATGGTTTCAGTTTGCAATTATTTTGATAACGCAATAGCCATGATAAGAGAAATTCATCCCACCTATGACCTATATATGGATCAGTCAAAAAGTCTTTCAACTTGCTTACAAGATAACATGTAAGTAAAATAAAAATATAAAATGATCAGCAAACTCCAATATATAGAAAATTGCTGCAGGTTACCGTATGAAGTAACATCATTGGATAGCTTCTTGGTCTCCATGAAATTTTGTCTTTTACTTCAACTTGCTCGGCTACCTTCTTCTGAATACGATCTTAAAAACTAGTCGATAAATTACGTAAGAAGTGGAATATCATTATAAAAAAGATCGAGACTAAGTAACTATAAAGTAAAACTAAACATTAATCCGAATGTTTGTAGCGACAGAACACTGACACGCACACAGGATTGATTTTAAAATGAAGTTAAATTAAGAAAAAGTAGGACATTGGGACAAGGATTAGGATTAGGGACCACTTTAAACAGTGATTAATATGTGGATCATACAGTTAAGACGTTGCCTAAACTCTTGTGAATTGTGATTAAACACAAAATCTAGGGAGTTCTTAAGTTGTCTTTGTGATTTTCAAACAGTACACGTGTTATATAAGCATCTAAATTCTTTTGTTTTACTCCATTTTAGAACCATATATATATGTATTTCTTTAAATTAGGTTGCTGGAATGAAATATATTATGTTGTTAATGGGATGCTCAATCGTCACGCAATTCGTCAGGATTACTTATATCCTAATCAGTTAAGTACCAACAAGTAATAAAGAATAAAATAGTTATGATTATTCGAATTAAACAAAAATTATGTTGTTAAAGTAAATTTTAACTGAATGTGTAGTGGAAAACAAAAATACAAGGGAGGCATAGTGACCGAATTTTGGAGTTGGTATTGTTACACTGTTTCAGTTCAATGCAGCATAGTAGTTAAAATGGACTAGACACTAAATATTAACAATTACATTTTTTATGTAAAAATTTAAAAATAATTTTTAATGTTATTTATAAATTAATAAATAATAGAAATGAATAGAGATAAAACTGTAATTTATTTTTTGTTAAGAAATCGTAAGTAGGAAAATGACAACATTTAATTTTTGAGATATTAAATGACACATTTTTATTAATTTGGATATTATTCTTCCAACAAAAAAAACTAAATATTAAACGTCAAATAAAAAATAGATTCAATATTTTTTGGCTTTTTTCCCCTCTTACTTCCATTCTCAATTTTGTTATACCCTTTTCTTTTCAAAATTTGTTTATTATATATAGTAAGTCTAACAAGTTTTATCAGATTGAGTTTGACTACAACCACTACGCCTTCTTTGCACATACAGTATTTTATTTTCTCTCTCTCTTTTACTTCCATTCTAAATTTTGTTATACCATTTTCTTTTCAAAATTTGTTTATTATATAGTAAGTCTAACAAGTTTTATCAGATTGAGTTTGACTACAACCACTACGCCTTCTTTGCACATACAGTATTCCTATTTCCCAACTTACTTGGGCCAGGCCTGAGCTATGCATAAAGCTTCGGCTTTGGCTTTATGTACATTATCCTGATGTGTCAATGATTAAAAATTGGGTGAAATGATAGCCCTCTTTCCAAAAAAATTTGATACAATTATGAATTATATGGATATTTTCACTAGTCTTAATCATTTGCTAGATCCAAATCCAAATCATAGACTGATAAAACCAACAGTTACAAGATTACAACAGACAATGGGGGTTAAAGAACCTGTATTGGTCTCTCTTATAGTTCGTCATGCTGTGAAGCAATGTCACCTGGCATTACAATGGGTTTTGGTAGGTCAGTGATCATAACAAATAATACGAAATCGAAAAGAAGGAGACAGAGTTTAAGAAGCAAGATGGGTGACCTGGAACTACATCCTTGAAGAAAAAGTTGATCTCTCGTTCAGCTGATGATGTTGAATCCGAGCCATGCACACAATTTCTTTGTGAGTCCTTACCACATAATGCTCTGATGCTGCAAGAACAAGACAAGACCATATAGTAAACAGGATCAGAGAGCAACCTAACAAAGATTCATAACAAGTCAGAGAGAACGGTTTCAGATGACACAGCTTACGACTATATACATCTTAGCCTCAAGATCGGGTTTGCAAAGTCAAGTAATACAAGAAGAATCAAGCAAGTCTCAGAGCATCATCGGTGGAGGGGAGCCAAGTGTGTTTTGGGGGAAAATAGCAAACCTGTGAGGGTGAGATATCTTAGCCTTTTGGGCATCTGTTGGCCCGATCATACCACGCCAATGAGAAACAGCGTTTGGCTTCTCTAATACCATCACCAACACCGGACCACTTGGTTTCAAAGAAACAGTTCACAAACATTAGCAAACGCAGACAAAGCAGCAGAGATTGAGCAAAAAAAGAAATTACCAACGTCATGTAGGTAACAAGATCGTGAAAAAAGCTCCTTGATGAGTGCTCGTGGTAAAACGCAGAAGCTGTGTCCTTGTCCAGCTGAGTAAGCATCTCCGTGACGATATTGAAACTAGCCTCCACTATAATCCTTTTGATATCGTCGCTGTAGTTACCAGAGACTCCATCTGGCTTAATCATAGCCAATGTTCTCTCCTCACTACCTAAACACCTAAACAGAGGGGTTTTAGCACATCAAACATCGATTACCACAACAAGTTCAAACAATGAAATACAATTGGATTGAACTTATTAACATCTACGAGACTCATCCGGGAATCACTAATCATTTAGATTCAGAGAGAGAGAGAGAGAGAGAGAGAGAGAGAGAGAGAGAGCTGTTAATCAATTGGATTGAAACCCCAAATCGCAGATCCATTTCAATTGTGTTATTCATACGAAGGAAGCCCTAAGATTTGTATCGCTCACCTAACCGGCGACAAGGAGACGGAGAGTAGAAGCAGGAGGAGGAAGACTAGTTGATGTCGGAATCCTGACATAAAATTGATCGGCGAACAAAACTTTCAGTGAGAATCCGGCGGAAGAATTAGGGCAGTTGTAACTTTGAGATTAAAGCCTAATTGGGTTCGTCGAGTTCGCTCCTCCGGCGCGTTTAATATCGAGAGATTGCTACTCACGATTATTCCTCCGCCCCCCCCCC
>NC_025687.1:7831463-7833765 GCF_000633955.1 Camelina sativa
TTTCCCCCCCCCCCCCCCCAAAATAACTAACTTATAGTTTGTTTGGGCGAACCTGCCATTTAAAATATATATTAATTTATAAACAGACATTTGTCATATGTTGGTCAAGTTAAAATTTTGACAAGATGAATCACCATATTTCAACTTTAACATGTGTTTGTTGTTCAAGTATTTGTATCACAGGTATGCCGTCCAATTCAACTAAAATAAACCTATATAGAATTTATGCAAACTATCTGAGTAATTTTTTTTTTGGTTAACAATTTGATTTTGTTTAAACAAAAACTTATCCCAAACCTTGACCAAAAAAAAAAAAAAGTCAGCAGCTCTGATGATAATTGTAATGTAAATCAGAGTCTGAATAAACAAGTAGTCCATATTGTGCGAGACAAATAGAATAAAATAAACAACATCCATAATAAAAGTGAACAGATTTTTATTATTCTTCACTTTTTTTTTCCCACCCAAAACCCACTATATTAAATCATGATCAACCAAAGTGTTGGTAGAACAGCTTTTAGAACCCGGACCAAAATACAACAACTAGAATGGCTTATTCACTTTATTATTCACTTTAGTTGGAGCTCATTGTTATTATTATTGGAGCTCATTGTTTCTTTCTAGTGCGTACAATATTAGAAGAGACCTGGATTGTTTTTACAACGGCACTGGCCGTTGATGCAATCGTAGATAAGTTTTTTTTTCTTTTAACTAAACAGTAGATAAAATATCCACCTGCCCGTGAACAATGTTTACCAAATATGCTAAATTTAGCCTCGCTAGGTCCTTTGATTCCATCAAACGTCTTACTCATCCCACCTTCTTAATTGTATCTCCCTGTACAATACCTGCAACACAAAGACTATTTTGTAAGTACTAATTTTAACAAGCTGAATCCAAAATAACTTTACTCTTTTTGCATATGTTTTGCATAAGATTTGCATAATATATGCATAACATTTGTATAATACTCTTTTTTTTGTCAAGAAAAAATTATCTCAAACGAGCCAATGAGACGGAAAATTGCCTATTTGCATAATACTCATTATTTAATTTTTGTTGCAATTCTCTTGTTTTTTATGATAAATATTTATACCATAATTTAAATAAACAATCTTAGCTACCAAAATGGATATATCGTTTATCTTCATTTCTTTTTAAACTAATTTTATTTGGACCAAGGGAAGATACTGTTTGATGTTCCTTTTGAAATGCTCAAAGTTGCCAAAGCATCGTTTTACGGAAGGAATCTAGCCAAGTCATCCAAGTCAATGAACCTGAAACAACACAAGTTATATAACTCGCAAAATGTTATCAAAAAGCTTCGGTAATATACCAGTAGAAGAGAACCTCTTGGATCTTCTTGGGGTATCTAGTCTTTTGGAAATATGATATGACAAGAAATGAAATGAAGAGCCACATCATGATGAGGAGAACAATATTGGCTATTGGTTCATCCACATCCACGAAAGATATCACCATTGCTCAAAACCTAGGGCAGAGCCGAACCTAAGGGCATTGACGTGAAACTTTTGAATTGACCCCCAATTTCTAAGAGCCCTTTTTTTGTTATATATATGTTATGTATTTATATTTAGTGTAAATATATGCAAAAATTGAGTAACTTTTGTAGAAAAAATGTAAAAATTTACATAATTTGTTAGTTCTTTTTTTAAGATATTACATTACTATGTTTTTCAAGTAAATTTTTTTTTTAATTTATTTTTATTTTATTTTATAGTTAATGATATTATGTAAATTATAGTGTTATTTTCTTAATTCCTATGGGACCCCAGATTTTTTGTCTCTGAACTTGGACTGACTAGAAATGCTAAGTCCAGGTCAGTTATTAATTGAACTTGCAAAAACCAGACTGATATGCTATGGCTAATGCTAAATGGGAACAAACGGACTAATTAATTTGAAATTTTTGACTAACTAATGGAGGCAAGTATCTCCATTTCGCTCAAACGTAAGATCACATCAGACAATTTACAAAAAAAACAAACATAGAGAGTGGTTCTTACAAGTGTCGAAAAGATCAGGAGGGCAAAAACCTGTGAAATGTGTTGTCTTTGCTTCTTCCCTACCATGGGTTTTCTCTTCACTAATCACGAGCTAGCTTAAGGTAGTGATCGATGGTAGTTGGCTTCTCAATTAAATGTAACATTCATATTTATAGAAATTGATTTTTTTTTTTTTATTAAACTCGTGTCTTATTGCTGTCTATCTAGCACCCTACTAAACTATTAACATTACTAATTATGGAAACTGGAAAACATAAAAAAAAAAAAAAAAAAAA
>NC_025687.1:7833981-7836256 GCF_000633955.1 Camelina sativa
TGGACGGTGGTAGATGGAGCATGTGGATTGATTCATGGGCCGAAATTCACAAAGACGTCTTATTCGTGTAGCATTCGAATAAAAAAGATCTACCAAAATCCAAAATCTCATAATTTATTTTTATTTTCCTTTATATAATAAACCAATAAACTGATACTGACAAGTTGTAGTAGTATAATTTTACTTGGTTTCCTTAACCCAAAAAAAAATCTGGACTTGTTGAAATTCTTGTTCTGATACCAATGTCACACAGATGTTTTAGCTGGATGGTGCGTGTTACTTTTTAGTGGATGGTAAAAAAGATATTCCATCCGTTTCAAAATATAAGATGTTTTAGTGAAAATACGCATATTAAGAAATAATTACTTTTAAAAAGTTTAATCAATCATAAACAAGTTTGCATAATATAAAATATAAATTTAATCTAAAAGTTGCATTGAAAGTTGGAAACATCCTATATTATAAAACAAAAATACTTCTCTAAATATCCTATATTATGAAACGGAAGGAGTAATATAATACAGAGCTTGTGAAATTTACTGGGATTTTTATTAGAATTTAAGTAGGTATAACAGTACTGTATACTCTTTCTGTTTCACAAATATATATAATTTTTTGGAAATTGGGCAAAGAGTTGATTTATCCTCTTGTTTACACTTACAATACATCGCTTTTTAATGTCAATAAATATAAGTTGCTCTTTTTTCTGTATTCATATATCTCGGAACGAGACTAGTTATGCAGAAATTTTGTGTATTTTTCAATTTAAATTATTCATTTAACCACAAACCATGAATCCATGCTTAACATAATTAAATCAAAGAAGGAGAATTCAAAATTTCACAAATATTTAGGTAATAACATACGGTTTTGTAATTAGATAGTATATACATCATCTAGATTTTCTGTATTTTAAATGTATGTCAAAATTTCTTTTTTTTTTTTCTTAATAGTCAAATATATAATTTCTTACTTGCCAGATTTTATTGAATTTTCTCTTTTGCTTCTATAATATTTTCGAGTAATATTCGACTAACTAATGTTTAAAAAAAATCTACAATTAATAAGTAAATCTTTCAGTTAATAAGAGATTTTTTCTACCAAAAAATATAATAAGAGATTTAACAACCCCTAACTAAGTTGACTCCTATATAAGGATGAATTACTTCTTTCATTGTCATCAAACTCATCATCGTTTAACCCAGAAAGGCAATAGAAAATTATAAGTTATTTAAATAATAAAAACAAATATTTTAAAAGTATTACTTATGATAAAAACAGATTTTTTATAATTGCATAAGTGCCACATGATTATAATTTGTTATAATTAGTGCTACATGATTATTCTGCACAAAAAATCGAAATTAAGTGACTTCAAACCAAATCAATTAATATCAGAAGGAGCTTATGTTGTTAAACAGTTATTTTTTTACTAAATAATCTGAAATTTGAACAATCCAAAACAAATCCGATTCAGAATTCAGATAAAATAACCCCTACTTATAAGTATTATTTATAGTACAAAATAATCACTTAAATTTTTTTTAAATATCATTATTATCTAATTTATTTTGGTTGAAAATATATATATGCTAATATTTATTTGACATCATGTATTATTTTGTTCTTATCCAATATTATGTTGATATATTAATTATATAAATGTACAACTAAAATATCATATTTTATTCAATATTGTATATACAACTTTAAAAATAAATCACATTCATGATCATTGTAATGTGTAATACTGAATCACGGGTCAATACAAATTTTGTTGGATTTTAACGAATTTATAATTAGCTAACATTATACCTAAACCAAAATAGTGGTACCGATTATAGTTTGAAATTGATGTATGAAACTAAATAAATTTAATATAGTAATTTATAAAATGTGTAGTGTAATCATATATTATTCAATTATTATTTATAAATAGTGAATCAAAATCTACATAAATATTATGTGCACTGTATTCTGTACAGCCTGGATTACTATCTAATATATATGGTACTTATTTTATGTTTTGTATTTCTGCATTTACTCATTAAGTAAGGTCTTGATTTTTTAAGCCGCAATCTTCATGGACGGTGCTAGTTAGAAAGGAAGCTGTGGGCATAGTTTTTATAACATAAAAGAAGTTCGCTATTAATTTTCTGCCCATCAAAATAGACCTGAACCGTCCATAGATATGCTTTCTCATCGTTCCCATTAATCATTATGATTTATGCATGTTAGTAACTTAGTATCTTACAGTTCTTTTTTTTTTTTTTTT
>NC_025687.1:7836616-7844637 GCF_000633955.1 Camelina sativa
TTTTTTTTTTTTTTTTGTTACAGTTCTTCATTTCTCCTAAATTCACATTTCTGATTATGACGTTTCTGAAATGTATATTTGATATTTTTAGGTCACATCTTTTAAAAACTTAAATGGATATTTGACAATTTTTACCAAAAAAATTGATTAAAATCTTGGTAAAAATTAGACAAAATCTTGACACGCGATAGGTTTACTACTCAATGTTGAAAGTTGGACTACTCAATAATTTGTCAAACCGAGACTCACAATTGAAAGTCTTAAGTACTATTTAATTAAATTATACTAGTAACATTTAGAATTTTGTTGAACATCAGTTTGACTTTCTTTATTCTATATATATATATATATATATTTTTTTTTTTGAGTAATAGTATAGTTTAACGTGCTGTTCAAGAAGCTGAAAACCAATTAATTAACGGCAACTTAAACATAATAATATTTTGAGTTTAATACTGTATATTGTATAACACTAACTTTCGAGTTTTCGACAATTTAAACATACTATGTTAACGGCATAACATGTTCGGCAAGTTCATGATGATTCGGGATCACTGCATAATACACTTATATACGAATAAATAATTAAAATAGATATGAATTTATTCCTATGTTGGTTGTGGCCATCGACCACGATACTTTGGTCACACACCATATGTATATGAGATAGGATATTTTAAAACACTTAAATAACACATCTATTGATTCAATATATCATATCTGGATTGGTGGTACTAAATCAAATACTAATTCTTACCATATATGTGCATGGGCAATTCCATTGCAGAAAAACCAAATAGATTTAACTATGAATTGATCTTTGGTAGCTCATTCTACCAATATACAAAAAAAGCGAGTGCGCCCCAACATTATGAAATTGAGTCTTGATATGTTATGGAGAATGGATTATAGTATACTAACCAGGTTTGTAATGCGATTTTTAAGAGACTATATGGTTCAAAATGATCAGAATGATCTTTAAAAATTAATCAATAAATAAAGGTTTTATTTTGTTAATGCTGCTGGAAGAGATTATGGTTCAAAATGATCAGAATGATCTTGGTAAATTAATTAATAAATAAAGGTTTTATTTTGTATACGGTAGTACTTATTTTAAGCAAAAAGGACATTTATGTCCCATTTATTTGCGGCTAAGTTTTCTTTTATGATTGTGTGTAAAACTATCATAACTACCAAACACCATTTTCTTATGATTTTTTTTTTCTTTTCTCAAAACAATTACCAACCGATCTTCAAACGTCTTGTTGTCGAATTATTTATTTACTTCTCGTGGCTTTTGTTACTTTATAACTAAAAATAATAAAGTATATATATATATATATATATATTAGAGAGAGATAAAAGACGATGGTCAACATTCTCCGGTGAATCCACTAAAGCGCAATCCGTTAATTTGGGGAAGTTGGAGGGTACAATAGTCATGAATGGAGTTTCTCCTTTGCTTCCTCGCCCGTAAACTACACGCGTCCGGTTAGACTCGGAACTCTCTTTTGTCTTTGACTATATTATATATTACCCCACCTTTTTCACACACATTGCTTTTGTTCTATTTTATTGGCCCTAGTGAAATTCACAACATATATGTCTTCTCAGGTTGGTAAAACATAGCCAGCCAACTATGATGTTCATAACGCAACTCGCAAAACTTTATACTACAGTACAAAGATAAAATATAACACTGGTTGACGAAGTAAATTCCCTATTTAATTACCCAAACAAAGAGAGAAGTAAAAGTAAAACAAACCCCTCATGTGTTCTCTCACGTTATATTGATTAGTAGTACTAATTAAGAAACATTATTCATCAGTAATAAAAAATCACATATAGTTGCTTTGACAAATTGGTAATTTTAATTTATACAAATGAAAGATTAATACTTACTATGCATTAGTAAAACTCCTTGAGAACAATACTCTAGTTTACAAATATCATTACTAAAATCATACCCTTTTCATTCAAAACCTTAATTTCTTTATAAAAAAATAACAAGAAAAACTTTATTTTGTTCCAATCATATATATCTGTAAATTTTAATTAACATGCTTAGGAATCTTGGATTGGACAAGAAATTCTACTACTATACGCCACGTAAATACAACGTATGGTTATTTTCACGTAAATATAACATACGTCTTTTCTAAAAATTTAAAGAAACACATGTCTCATGAAAAGGTATCATAATCAGAATAAGAGTATTCAGTTTGAAAACTAGCTCTAGTTGACGAAAATTGGAACGAAAAATTATCTTACTTGAAACATGTGTTGAGTATTCACATTTTATAAAAAGAAAAATATAAGGGGAGGTATTAGGTTCTAATTTATTTTTTTTGAAGATTTCAACAAAATCATTAAAAATGAATAAGTGAAAAATTGTTAAAGATTGCTAGAGAGTTTGTTAATTAGTTTTCTAAAATCTTGTAAATTCCTCCAAACAATCCATGTATTTTCATGATATAACTTCTATGACTTTATTTTGTAAAAAAAATGTCTAAAATCGTGAATCAATAATATAATAATTGAACTCATTAACAATCCTAATTTTTTTTAATTAAATAACACAAAACCTTTAATAACTTTATAAAATTCTGATTTCAATAACCCAAATTTGTTAAAATTTAAAATGACTTTAAATAATTTTTTAAATTTTAACAGAATTTAACGAAATCTTGATTTAATAACAATAGATTCTAAGTAACATTTCAAATATCTATTCAAATCTCAAACCAATAACTACCACTAACACATTACTTTTGCCGTAGAGACAATCCCCTTAGTCCAATCAACAAAAACGTGTGGACGGCAAGACTTCTTTCTCTATATATATCTCTCTCACTTGCCGGATTATTAGTAACCAGAAGAACGGACATTAACAACTCCTTTCCTTCTTCCTCTCTCACTAATATCAAGATTCATTCAGTTGAATACTACTAATCACTCAATTAATCTACGTCATCGTGATGGCCTTAGCTAAAGAGTTAATGGGTTATCCTCTCATCACAGAGAGGTCATCATCATTTATTTCACCGGCGTCGCATTTCAAGAAGAGGACACAGACAACACAATTCTCCATCAACCCTTTTGATCGGAGACCAAGAAAGACAAAATCCGGTGTGGTTGCGGCCATCAGCGAAGATTTGATCAAAACGCTGCGTACTTCCACAACCACCGGAGACAGAAAGAGCGAGGAGGAGGAGAAAGCGGCTGTGAAGTTCAAGGTGAGAGCTGTGGTTACTGTGNTATCATCATTTGTTTCGCCGGCGTCGCATTTCAAGAAGAGGACACAGACAACACAATTCTCCATCAACCCTTTTGATCGGAGACCAAGAAAGACAAAATCCGGTGTGGTTGCGGCCATCAGCGAAGATTTGATCAAAACGCTGCGTACTTCCACAACCACCGGAGACAGAAAGAGCGAGGAGGAGGAGAAAGCGGCTGTGAAGTTCAAGGTGAGAGCTGTGGTTACTGTGAGGAACAAGAACAAGGAGGATTTGAAAGACACTATTGCTAAGCATTTTGATGCTTTTGCCGATAAAATCGGTAGAAACATCGTCTTGGAGCTTATTAGCACCCAACTTGATCCAAGTAAGTTGTTTCTTTTTTTTAAAAAAGGAAACAGAACAATCATATAGTATATTTTTAAAATCAAAATGGGATTTCTATACTCGTGTTTCTAAAAATGGTTTTTTTATATAATTTTTTTTATTTAAATCTAAATGAGATTTCTAGACTCGTGTTTCTAAAATGGCTTTGTAATACTAAGAAAAAAAATTAAACCTATTGATTCAAACAGAAACGAAGTTGCCAAAGAAGAGCAATGCGGCGATTTTAAAGGATTGGTCAAAGAAATCGAAAACCAAGGCAGAGAGAGTTCACTACACGGCGGAGTTCACGGTAGACGCTGCGTTTGGCACGCCGGGAGCCATCACCGTCATAAATAAACATCAGAAAGAGTTTTTCGTGGAGAGCATAACCATCGAAGGCTTCGCACTTGGTCCTGTTCACTTTCCATGCAATTCTTGGGTTCAGTCCCAAAATGATCACCCGGAGAAACGAATCTTCTTCACTAATCAGGTAACTGATTAATTAAGTAATTAATCATGGTTCCCAACAAAATCTTTAAAACACGTCATTCTCGATCCCCCCACGAATTGATTACACATCTTAATCAGTTTCAAAATCTTCTTTAATATTTATGCCATAGTGGGTCCATATTATAATAATACCCATCTCCCAACTANTATCATCATTTGTTTCGCCGGCGTCGCATTTCAAGAAGAGGACACAGACAACACAATTCTCCATCAACCCTTTTGATCGGAGACCAAGAAAGACAAAATCCGGTGTGGTTGCGGCCATCAGCGAAGATTTGATCAAAACGCTGCGTACTTCCACAACCACCGGAGACAGAAAGAGCGAGGAGGAGGAGAAAGCGGCTGTGAAGTTCAAGGTGAGAGCTGTGGTTACTGTGAGGAACAAGAACAAGGAGGATTTGAAAGACACTATTGCTAAGCATTTTGATGCTTTTGCCGATAAAATCGGTAGAAACATCGTCTTGGAGCTTATTAGCACCCAACTTGATCCAAGTAAGTTGTTTCTTTTTTTTAAAAAAGGAAACAGAACAATCATATAGTATATTTTTAAAATCAAAATGGGATTTCTATACTCGTGTTTCTAAAAATGGTTTTTTTATATAATTTTTTTTATTTAAATCTAAATGAGATTTCTAGACTCGTGTTTCTAAAATGGCTTTGTAATACTAAGAAAAAAAATTAAACCTATTGATTCAAACAGAAACGAAGTTGCCAAAGAAGAGCAATGCGGCGATTTTAAAGGATTGGTCAAAGAAATCGAAAACCAAGGCAGAGAGAGTTCACTACACGGCGGAGTTCACGGTAGACGCTGCGTTTGGCACGCCGGGAGCCATCACCGTTATGAATAAACATCAGAAAGAGTTTTTCGTGGAGAGCATAACCATCGAAGGCTTCGCACTTGGTCCTGTTCACTTTCCATGCAATTCTTGGGTTCAGTCCCAAAATGATCACCCGGAGAAACGAATCTTCTTCACTAATCAGGTAACTGATTAATTAAGTAATTAATCATGGTTCCCAACAAAATCTTTAAAACACGTCATTCTCGATCCCCCCACGAATTGATTACACATCTTAATCAGTTTCAAAATCTTCTTTAATATTTATGCCATAGTGGGTCCATATTATAATAATACCCATCTCCCAACTATATAGTACTATAGTAGTACTAGTATATTCTTTTTGTGGTTGGAAATGATATAATAATAATATAACTAACGTTATGTAAATTGAAATATAATTCTCAGCCGTATTTGCCGAATGAGACACCAGGCGGATTAAGGGTATTGAGGGAGAAAGAGTTGAAGTATCTAAGAGGAGATGGGAGTGGAGTGAGAAAATTATCAGACAGAATTTACGACTTTGATATTTACAACGACCTTGGAAATCCTGACAAGTCGTCTGAACTCTCTCGCCCCAAACTCGGCGGCAGAGAGATTCCTTACCCTAGACGATGTCGTACCGGTCGTCAATCAACCGTTACTGGTATATTTCATAGTGAACTTTTAACAAAAACATCACTTATATAGTAATACAAATTACAAAAGGAAGGAACACAACCTTAATGAATGATCTGTACCATTGTTGACAGATAAAGAAGCGGAGAGCCGAGTAGAGAAGCCATTACCAATGTACGTGCCACGAGACGAGCAGTTCGAAGAGTCAAAGCAGGAAACTTTCGCTGCAGGGAGGCTAAAAGCGGTCTTACACCACCTAATTCCGTCGCTCAAAGCTAGTATTGTAGCCGAGGACTTTGCAGACTTCGGCGAGATCGATAGTCTCTATAAAGAAGGCTTGTTACTCAAGTTAGGGTTTCAAGATGACATCTTTAAGAAGTTCCCTTTGCCTAAGGTCGTCGTTGATACCCTCCAAGAATCTTCTAAAGGACTCCTCAAATACGACACTCCCAAAATACTATCAAGTAAGCATAGTCTAAATTGATAACGTCCCTTAACATCAATTTTATAACTAAGACATTGAACTCATGCCATTTAAATATACTAATATGCAAGCATGAGACATCCCCTAACAATATTTCCTAGAGTTTTACTTTATTTTATTGGTCTTTGTTTGGCCATTTGTGTATCGTTAATTGGGACCCATTATGAAATTTTCATCCCACCAAGAAAAATAATTAGATTAAATCCCTCTAGTTCCAAAAAGCAGACAAACGCGCTATACTAAAGTACAAAATACAGCATACATATGTTCCACGTGCTTTTCTTAACTCGTTTTGCGGATATAACAAAAGCGCGTTTGCTTTATATTTACTCACAACGTTAANCCCACGAATTGATTACACATCTTAATCAGTTTCAAAATCTTCTTTAATATTTATGCCATAGTGGGTCCATATTATAATAATACCCATCTCCCAACTATATAGTACTATAGTAGTACTAGTATATTCTTTTTGTGGTTGGAAATGATATAATAATAATATAACTAACGTTATGTNCACGCCAAGCCATAGCTGGAATCAATCCAGTGAACATTGAGAGAGTCAAGACTTTTCCACCGGTCAGCAATCTTGACCCCAAGGTCTACGGTCTACAACACTCCGCTCTTACTGACGACCACATCATCGGTCACCTCGACGGATTCTCCGTACAACAAGTACGTTTATCTAAATAAATCCCCATATATTCTACAATGGATTAACTAAACTAATCAAAAAATAATTAATTAACTTTTGTCTCTTTGTAATATTTCAGGCGTTAGAAGAGAACAGATTGTATATGCTGGATTACCATGACATATTCTTACCGTTCCTAGACCGGATCAATGCGCTAGACGGACGCAAAGCTTATGCTACAAGAACCATTTTCTTCTTGACCCGTCGAGGCACACTTAAGCCGGTAGCCATTGAGCTAAGCCTCCCATTTCACGGCCCCAAACATCGGTCCAAGCGTGTGGTTACACCTCCAGTCGATGCAACCTCCAACTGGATGTGGCAACTCGCTAAAGCCCACGTTAGTTCTAACGACGCTGGTGTCCATCAGCTTGTCAATCACTGGTTAGTACTCAATATATATGTTATCGTTCAATTTTATCTATAACAAGTAGTATATACATATAGAGTTACTGATGACATGTTTTTGTTATATTTGTTTGTAAAGGTTACGGACCCATGCGTGCTTAGAGCCATTTATAATAGCTGCACATAGGCAATTGAGCGCTATGCATCCCATATTCAAGCTATTGGATCCGCACATGAGATACACGTTGGAAATCAATGCATTGGCCAGACAATCGTTGATCAGTGCAGATGGTGTGATCGAAGGAGGCTTTACTGCTGGCGCTTACGGCATGGAAATGAGCGCCGCCGCATACAAAAGCAGCTGGCGGTTCGACAAGGAAGGCCTCCCCGCTGATCTCATTCGCAGGTACTTTAGTTTACCTAAACTATGTCACTAATAAAACACACACACAGTGTTGCTTTTAAAATTACTACCTAGAATCTAATTTCAATTTATTTATTTTTATTTTCCAGAGGAATGGCAATTTCTGACGAAACACAACCACATGGTCTAAAACTCCTAATCGAAGACTATCCATACGCCAACGACGGTCTTTTACTCTGGTCCGCTATCCGAACCTGGGTCCGAACCTACGTGGAACGATACTACCCAAACCCGAACTTAATAAAAACAGACACGGAGCTACAATTATGGTACTCCGAAACGATCAACGTCGGCCACGCCGACCTCCGCGACGCCGAGTGGTGGCCGGAGTTATCAACCGTCGACGACCTCGTCTCGATCCTCACCACCATAATCTGGCTCGCCTCAGCTCAACACGCCGCTCTCAACTTCGGACAATACCCGTACGGAGGTTACGTCCCGAACCGGCCACCGTTGATGCGGCGGTTGATCCCAGACGAGTCGGATCCGGAGTACGCGAGCTTTATAT
>NC_025687.1:7845725-7847435 GCF_000633955.1 Camelina sativa
TGCCGAGTTTGGCGCAGACGTCGAAGTTCATGGCGGTGGTTGATACGTTGTCGACGCATTCGCCGGATGAAGAGTATATAGGAGAAAGACAACAGCCGTCGATATGGACCGGAGATGCGGAGATCGTTGACGCGTTTTATGGGTTTGCGGCGGAGATAGGAAGGATAGAGAAAGAGATTGAGAAAAGGAACTCTGATCCTGACCGTAGAAATAGGTGTGGGGCTGGTGTTTTGCCTTATGAGTTGTTGGTTCCCAGTTCTGAGCCTGGTGTTACCTGTAGAGGTGTTCCTAATAGTGTATCCATATAATTCTGTGTAACCAAATTTTAATTTGGCAAGTAACTAACTAAATGTATAAAATTATTATAAATAATTGATTTTCTAATATTTACGTAGTTTTGGAAACCTATACGTAACGTATATATATATATATATATATATATATATATGCCAGTATAAAATGACTTGTAAATGTTATTATATATTCGAAATAGAAATATTTCAGTGGGTTGAGACAAATTAAAAGAAAAACATTCAATGATGATATTTATTATGAATTTGGAAGTACAATAATGTGTTTTTTCCCATAACGTTCGAGTACATGTGATGTGTTATTTGTAAACAGAGGATATAATTGCAAAATGAATCCGAAGTTGGGCCTGAAATGTGGCATGGCTTCTTTATGTTTCTGACCTAACTTGGGTCTCAAACTATCCTTTTTTCACAACATTGAGATATAAAGTTGCAACTTCGTTATTCTCTTTCTAGGAACTCAAACTAGAGACACTCAGTGTCAGTCGCTTAAGATTGAAGACAAATGTTTCTTCTTTGGCTTTAAATTTAACTTGGACCTGAAGACATAATTTCATTGGCAGTATACGTACGTATATAGGAACTTTGAGTTGGCAACGGGTGATACACTGTTGTCTTAGCTTCCTTTAGTTGAACCTGAACAAACGATGGAGATTCACAATCGAGCTGGACTTATTTAATTATGATGTAAAGAAGAAGACAAAATGAAGAGACAGTATAATTTATATCGACCAGTGGCGCTCTCATGCGAGAGGAGAGGACATATATACTTCTTAAACAGCCGTAATAATTTAGCTCAATTTAGTCTTTTTCCTATTCTCGTTTACTTTCTTTACGGTTTCTAATTTGCATTGAAAAATGAACATATATAGCTAAGATCGGATTGTAAATCTAGATGTCGAAACGCTTCCATGCAATTTGCCACGTTTAGATGATATCAACACCGGTTAAAACACTTCAACCGTAGATAACCGTAATAAACCAAATTGGTTAAACTCTGTTTTCAAATTTAAAAGCACACTCTCTCTCGCCACACACCACCACCTTTGTCTCTGCAAAAAAGAAGGTTCTTCATCAGACTTTTTATAAAAATGGCGTCGATGAAAGACGTTCATCTCTTCCGTCGTTATCTCTCAATCGTTCTCAGTCTCTTTCAAAGCCTGTTTCCATGTTTCTTCGATTTCCCCATACTCATCAAAATCGCTGACTCGTTCTTATCTCTGTATTTCTTGGTTTTCTGCGATCTCCGACCTGTAACCGTCGATCTAGACGACGGAGAAACCACTGTCCATTTCTGGATCTCCGGGCACCGTAGAATCTCCCGTCCCAATCTCGTCATGCTCCACGGATACGGTGGAAACTCCAAATGGCAGTTCGTTCACCAAGTCTCCGATCTCTC
>NC_025687.1:7853290-7877486 GCF_000633955.1 Camelina sativa
AGAATCTCCCGTCCCAATCTCGTCATGCTCCACGGATACGGTGGAAACTCCAAATGGCAGTTCGTTCACCAAGTCTCCGATCTCTCGAGATCTTTCAATCTCTTCATTCCCGATTTGCTCTTCTTCGGGAAATCTTACTCGAGGAATCCAGATCGGAGCGTCGAGATTCAGGCGAGGAGCGTCGCCGGAGGATTGAAGAAACTGGGTTGTTGTTGTGTCGAAGGAGTAGGGGGAGGAAGGGTCTCGGTGTATTCGATAAGCTACGGTGGATTCGTGGCGTATGGAATGGCGGAGATGTGGCCGGAGATGGTTGAGAAACTGGTGATCGTGAGCAGTGGAGTGGGGTTCACGCAGAAGCAGAAGACGGCGGAGATGAAGAAACACGGCGGAGATTGTTCGAAGATTCTTGTTCCGAAAACTCCGATGGATCTGCGGTTGTTGATTAAGATCTCTATGAACACCGGTTTAACGTTCGTTCATTGGGTTCCTGATTTCATTCTTTCTCAATTCATCTCTGTAAGTTTTATTCCTGTTTATTTGCAACTTTGGTCCTGTAAATTGTTTGTTCGTTGATTATGAACCTAAAGGTATGAAATTAGTGATTGATTATTATCCTCTCTCTTCTTATGACTGACAGGTGATGTATGAGAAAAATCGGCAGGAGCTTCTTGAGCTAGCTAAGAATTTGTTGGAGAGAGAAGAGGAACCAGAATTGACTGTAGTCTCACAGGTAATTTTAGTAAATTTTTATGAATCAAAATTGGTATTTAGTGATTCTTAATCACTAGTAATGATAACTTTTAAATCATCAAGATAAAAATATAAACAAGTTGTTGATGAGTCGCTTATACTTTTGTAGAAAAAAGATAATTTTGTGACTGGATTTGTTTTGGAGACCAGACATACTATTTTTGTTTCTTTGCTTTAACGTTTCTGTATTATTTATAGGCCAGTGGAGGACACTATGGATTAAGAGATGCTTTACTAGAAATCGAATCTACCAATATAAAAAATGATGTGATTAATTTGATATTCATAATGCAGAAAACGTTAATCGTTTGGGGGGACAAGGATAAAGTATTTCCTTTGGAGCATGCTTATCGGCTGCAGAGGTAAATTTATACTATATACATTACTCTACACACTCATTACATTATCGATCTTCTCTAATGCGTCCCATAAATTAATAAAGTGTTAATAACAACGATCGTAATCGACAACATCGATCGTTGAAACGCATGTAAATAAAAATTATCGTGAATCAATATGTCGAAATTAATCATATATCTTTTGCAGGTATTTAGAGAGTTCAAGATTAGAGATAATCAAGGAAACTGGACACGCTGTTAACATTGAAGCACCAACTACTCTCAATAATTTAATCATTTCGTTTGTCTTATCTTAAATGTTTGATTTCTATTCTTGTATATACTTCTACTTCTATTAGATATCTATATGCACTTGATTTGAGTAAATATTATACATAGTGGACATTATTTCACACATTGCAGCAAAGCCAAAAAAAACATGGAACTCGCTGCTGACTTGCTGATTCAGCAAAAAGACTAAAACTTTCAAGCTTAAAATGAAGTGGACAACTAAAAAAATATAAAGAAGAAAAAAAAAAACAAAAAACCCACTGAAAAGAAGAAGAAATAGTTTGAGTCACAACTATGAAAAAAAAACAAATCACCTGTATTATTTGATTGCCTATAAGACTCATGAATTAATATATATAATACATACAGTTTGACTCTTTGTGCTTCACTCTCTCCATAGATGTGTAAACTCCTGAAACCTAAAAGAAAAGCAAAAGGTGAGGACTATAACCATATAAATATTCGAGCTTCTCTTCTTTATGAAAAATATGGTAATTTTTTGTTGTGTATAAGTTTACCAAGAAGATGAACATAGCAGTGAGAGCTGGCTCAGACTTTTATATTCAAGTACTTTAGTAACGTGTCATATGTTGCAACATGTGAGGACCGGACGTTTGCGAAACCAATTGCTCTGAACTTGGTGATGCTCTTAAGAGATGATTTCCACTATTTGGGTTCACCATCACTTGTCTCATAGTTTCCTTAGAGTTGCTTGCATTCGTCTCTGGTTTTGAGGATTCTAGTAAAGCACGCACCTGTTGACCCAACAACACATTGAAGAAACTTGAGAGAGATGTCCATAAATTTGACTGTACACAAAGAGATGCGATAGTTACTATTTAACGTACCATTGCAAGTCGCTTCTTGTGGAGATCAGTTGGTACCTGCAAGTTGTCAACCTCAGATCAATATCTAGCAGACTCATGTTTTTTCTTTCGTAAATTATCATCTGGACATTCAGATAGCGATGCGCATTCACGTGTACTAAGTTCTCGGATAGTTTTAAAAAGTATATANTGCCTATAAGACTCATGAATTAATATATATAATACATACAGTTTGACTCTTTGTGCTTCACTCTCTCCATAGATGTGTAAACTCCTGAAACCTAAAAGAAAAGCAAAAGGTGAGGACTATAACCATATAAATATTCGAGCTTCTCTTCTTTATGAAAAATATGGTAATTTTTTGTTGTGTATAAGTTTACCAAGAAGATGAACATAGCAGTGAGAGCTGGCTCAGACTTTTATATTCAAGTACTTTAGTAACGTGTCATATGTTGCAACATGTGAGGACCGGACGTTTGCGAAACCAATTGCTCTGAACTTGGTGATGCTCTTAAGAGATGATTTCCACTATTTGGGTTCACCATCACTTGTCTCATAGTTTCCTTAGAGTTGCTTGCATTCGTCTCTGGTTTTGAGGATTCTAGTAAAGCACGCACCTGTTGACCCAACAACACATTGAAGAAACTTGAGAGAGATGTCCATAAATTTGACTGTACACAAAGAGATGCGATAGTTACTATTTAACGTACCATTGCAAGTCGCTTCTTGTGGAGATCAGTTGGTACCTGCAAGTTGTCAACCTCAGATCAATATCTAGCAGACTCATGTTTTTTCTTTCGTAAATTATCATCTGGACATTCAGATAGCGATGCGCATTCACGTGTACTAAGTTCTCGGATAGTTTTAAAAAGTATATAACTTACGGTTTTCGTTTGGTTTTTATCCTCACTTGAGAATCCAGGAATTGTCAAGTGCAAGTTTTTCTCTGCATATCCAGCAAACAGCAAAATGATAAACAATAGCGACTACTTATAATCTACAATGAACAGAGCTCATCAGTCATCACCGAAATTAAATTTTTTAAGTACAGACCTAGGTGGAGTAATATATCCTTGGGCTCCAATACGGATGATTTACGATGCTTAGCCAAGCTACATGCAAAAGACGTCACCTGCAATCAAGTATTGGTAAGATAGAGATAGTTTTCCACAAATATGTAAAGCGAAAAATGAAAACTAATACTAAATAACTGATATTAGCTCCTAACCGAATCAATGAAGTCATCTGCTACCTCCAAAAGGAGGTCTTCAACATCAGGATCCAATTTAGCATGTATATCTACCTGAACATCATAAATACAACAGGATGAGACATATTTTTAAATGAACAGAAGAAGATAGAAACATGCTAAAGAGTTCAATAAAGACAATCACCTGCGAAACCAAATCCTGTATCTTCCTTTTACCAAGGAGTTGGTTTGTTGCTTCTGTTCCCTGGCTTGAGCTACCACCTGGTGTTGTTGTACCCGATTGTGTGGCATCCGGTTGTGACCCCGTTAAACTGACAGATTTTTGTCCTGCATGATTTGACATCCTTGGAGATGGCTGTTGTTGATTAATCTGCATTTGCTGTTGTTGTTGCTGCATCTGCTGTTGTGGTTGCTGCTGTAGTTGCTGCATCTGTTGTATTTGTTGCTGTTGCTGGGATTGGTTCATCTGGAACTGGCCTATCTGTGACTGTTGCTGCTGCTGATGTATAATCTGTGATAACTGCTGCTGATTCAAGGACATACCAGATTGGTGTAACTGAGAAGAGGGTAACTGTTGCTGCTGCTGCTGTAAGAGTAGAGCCTGCCTTTGATTCGGTTGGAGTCGGAATGAATTGGAGCTAGTTATTCCAGACATTTGCTTCAGCCACTGCTGCTGCGTCAAGGAGTTTTGCATCATACCAGCTTGTCCATTCTGGGCCAAACCCGTTAGCTGAGGATTCATGAATGCGAGAGAAGATGATCTTTGGAGGCTCTGGACCTAGACAGGGGATTACAAAAAGTTTCCAAGTGAAGTGGAAACGTCAGATGGTAACTCTTTTTTTTTTTTTTTAACTTGAAAAGAACAAAACACATGCGTACAAAAGGATCAGGAATTTTTTGCACTTGGCACAACATAAATGTATTCGTACCTCTATAGATACAAATGTCAGTTTTACAAGACATGGTAATTCTGTTAAATTTAAGAACCATTCCAACCTCATTCAGGTATTTTACTTGCCAATTACAGAAACCGCTAAAAAAACCTCTGCAAGCCAATATTATGTGATTAAACTACCAACATCTCACGGATTAGTTTAACTAAGACTGGGCAGCAGTAAGCCAAAACCTAAGTATAAGGGTCCAACACGAGAAATCATTTGTATCTACTAAACAAGTTCACAATTTAAGAGAAAGAAGTGTAAGTAAAGTAAACCAGAAAAGTCATACCTGAGGTGAAGTAAGAGTGTTTTGCTGTGACAATTGCTGTCTCATCTGCCCCGGGTTGATTCGCTGCTGAGCATAGAGAGCAGGGTTGCCTCTCATTTGCGAGCTCAAATTAAGTGATCCCATCATTCCCATAGCTTGCATCCCTTGTAACTGTTGTCCAGAACTCCCCGGATGAAACTGCGAACCTTGGACCAGGCCAGATTTCTGCCTCGGCTACAACGGAAAGCTCACTTGTCTCAGACAGAATTAAAAAAAAAAAAAAGTGATTTTGTTCACACAATAGGAGAAACCATAGAATTGCAGTCACCTCCATCACACACTAGTTGTTAACTCCAATTCATAAAAAAGCTACAACTTTACACTCTAATCCAATTGCATTCTATAGGACCAAGAGAACGAGAAACACAAAAAAAAAATAAAAAAAATATCTATATCTATATCTATATGATGTAATGAACTGAATCAAAAACAGAGTAATAAAGTAAGGAATGTAGTACCGAAGCAGCAGCCAATAATTGGGGTTGAATATTCATCTGAGCAGCACCAGCTGCACCGTTAAGCATAGGCAAGTGACCGCTTTGGCCAACCAAAGATGCTCTGGACAAATTAGGGTTACCACCCATCTGCTGCTGATTCTGCTGGCTCTGTTGAACTGAACCTGAGCCACCAAAGTTCATGGTACCGTACAACCCAGCTTGCTGCCTCAAAACGTTGCCGTATTGACCACCTTGCTGCTGCTGCTGCTGTTGTTGTTGCTGAATTTGGCTCATGCGAGAAATAGAAGGGGATCGCTGAAGAGATTGAGCAATTTGGTAATTCGACATTGGGATTTGCTGTGGACTCAGATGTTGTTGCTGAAGAATCTGCTGCTGTTGTTGCGATAATTGTGGAATCGGAGATGAAGAGATTTGCTGCATCATCTGTTGTTGTTGTTGAGGTAATTGCTGATTTTGATTTTGGTTTTGGTGTTGGTGAAGCTGTTGAGATTGATTGAGTTGCTGAGTTTGCTGATCTAAAGATGAAGGAGGAAGAGGATGAGAGAGAGGAGAAGGAGACGGGATCTGAGCTCCAACAACGGGTTGTGGGTTCGAAGTAGGGTTGGGAGAGGAGATGTTGTTGTTGTTGTTGTTGGGTTGCGAATTGTTTTGAAGGACAACACCGTCGGTCGTAGTTGCAGTCATCGCCGGAGACGCAGCCGAATTTACAGAATTGGAAATCGCCGGAGGAGGAGGAGGAGCTGTCATGTGTTGTTGTTGTTGCGATGATGATGAAGGTGGAAGAGGAGGAGGTGCTACAGGAGAAGTTTCCATAGGATTAGGAGATTGTAGTGATTTCGGTGACAGAGACGACGATGATGGAATTGATTCCGCCATTACAAGAAGAAAAACTAAATAAGTCTTTTTTTTTTTTTTCCTTTTTTTCTCTTTCGATTTTTCTCTCATGAAATCGTAAAAGAAATTTCCCCAGAAAAATAAATACTCGAGCCGGAGAAAGAGAATAGAATCATCTGAGCCGTACACGTCAGTAGATTTTATAGGAAAAATAATATAGGTACTGTGTGTACCTCTTCTGTGTGTGTTTCATTATTCCAGACTCTCACACACATCTAACTCTTTAACACTTTTGAGTACTTCCCATTGATCAAACCTCACTCAATACAACAATTATTTTAACATTTTTTATTTTTCTTTTTATGTTTTGTTTTTGTTTTCACCATTTGCATCAGATAATTTTTGCTTTTTTTTTTCTTTACATATTAAGAAAAAAGAAAGTCAAACAGTTTCGTTACTGAAGTGATGAATAGTGTGTGCAGTGTTGTTGTGATCTCGCTTTTTATAAAAGAAGATTCTGCTGATCTACATGTCATTTGTACTCCATATTTTCACGTTTTTTTTTGTATTTCAATTGTTTTTTAATTATGTTTTAAATTTTATTCTGCTCAAATTTTGTTTCTCTCTTGATTCTTACAACTATGCTACTATTTTGTTTTTTTATATCTAACATACAGATTAAGCCTTAACAATTATTGGTTAGCTAAGTAAACTATACAAACTAGACGGAATTTTGTTTGTCTCTTGTATGGTTTACCTGAACTACAAAAAAACCTACTATATATAATAGGGATATGAATCCGGCACCATGAATCTAGAAAGAGAATTAATCATTAAACCTACATCTGTGCAATTACAACAAATTGCACACTCTCAAATCACTAAAATTACTAGTATATCGAGTAATAAGTTACCCCCATATAACATTAATAATTTATTGCATAGTGTATAAGACTGAACTAGAGAGAGAGAGAGATTTTACAATATTACAAGGCAAAGAGTCCCGTGGAGTTGGCGAAGAAGTGTTTCCGGCGGATAAGCTCCGGTTTTCTTGGACCGCTTGAGAGAAGACCGGCTAATAGAGACGGAGGACCCGTGTATTTGGTTTGCACCATTTCCTTCACTCTCATATACCCGTCCAGCGTCATCAGCTCCAGAAGCTTTCTACAGCTCTGAGATTCAAAAGCAAAAAAGTTACAGAATGCTATCACAGAACAAACACACAGTTCGAATATTGAAACGAGACGAAGAGTTTTAAGAGATTTTGATTAGTTTCAGTAAATGAAACCACAGGAGAAAGAGATTTAGGGTTTACCTGAGGATTTAGTATGTCCATTAAGTTTATGATCTCGTCCTGCCACAAATGAAATGTTTTGATTAGTATTTTCATAGAGCTTTGAAACCATGATGGTATGAGCTTATCGGGTGAGAATTGGAGAAGTATCTACCTCTAGAATACCGGGGTTTTGCATCACGGTACCAAGAACACGGCGAACTAGTCCATCAAAGACAACTTTATTTATTGACCCATCTGCGTTTACCCATGGAAATATAGGCACAGGTGGTTTTCCAGAAGTTGGACCCTTTGTTTCACCCTCAATACTCGTTCCATAAGTAACAGATGGAGCTTTGATAGATGCTTCGTGCAAACCGCTCGTTTGAGCCATTTCAGGAAGGTTAAGTATCGTAACCTTGTGAACGCTATTCCCAGCGAGATGCTCTTGCTTCTCCTGTGAAGTACTGTAGCCGCTAGCAATAAAATCTGTTGACCTATGTTCCCCAACAGCTCTTTCCAGGTAGTTCAGTGGTAGAGACTGTGGACCTTTTTGGGAAGTTCCACCCTCCTCCAATGTCAAGAAGTATTTTGATTCGTAGAAGGAATGGACAACACGGAAACTATTATATCCATTCACCTAAATAAGATAATGTCTGGTTAAAAACTTTCTTGTAAAACGATGTAATATAACTAGTAAACCAAGCACTGCAACTTTCTTCTAAATAAAGGCAACGATGTTTGTCAAGTATGAGATATAGGACAAACCTTTAAAGCTACCCCAAATGTTTGAAGTACATCTACAATGCAGTCACAAATTCCTTGGCCTGCAGATGAATAAACAGAGGTTAAATTCACCACGACATGCAAAAGTCAAAGCCTGTTAAAGAGCTTGCCTGATGCTTACTTGAGGTATCAATAAGACGGTGGACTTCTTCAATGCTTAAACCTTGGTCGCCAGCCTTCTGAAGGGCATTGGAAACGGTTTCAAAAACCCTGGGACTGGATAAACTCACTTCCTCACCTGCTGATTCGGACATAATGCAATTAGTAAAACTGGCCATCACTTGCCAGGGAGAATCACCTAGACTGCTTGGTACGACAGTAGAATCCGTAGCGTTAAAAATTTCTTTCATGTCATCAGAATTACAGCCACTATTCGTTTCTTCCGACTTGAAATGAAGTTCACCAGTGCGAGAGTCATCATCTTTAAACAACTGTATTGTATTAGCTGCTGGTAGAGCTACACGTCGAACAGATACTGCTATACCAGGGAAACCCTTTTCCTTTCGGAAGTTGATTTCACCTTCACCTAGTAGCTTTAATTTCTTAGCACTATCACCTTCAGATTCTTCTATGTCATCAGCCCTACGTTTTAAACCTCTTCGATCTCCAGGCTCTCCAACACCTTCTTCAGGCAAGGATACAGAGATAGAGAGTTCACCAGAAGCAATCAATGAAAAGAAATTTAAAATATCGCCACATTGCAAATCCGAAGTAAGAGCGACTGCCCCAGACATAAGGTCTCTTTCACGTTCGAGAAGCCAGCTGGAGAACTTGGCTGCTCTTTTCCCAGTATTAACTGGGAATGGAGACTTTGAAATACTATGCAAGAAGTTTTGAGAAAGCACAAACGGCTGTCCACCACTTCCACCAACCTGGAACAATTTCATACAAAAGACTTCTCAGTTTTCTCTTACAAATAGAGTTATCAAGTTTGCCTAAACAAACAGTGAAATATCAAAGTGAGGTGAAGAAAACTGTTTCTTATTCACCATCTCATCCAAACATCAAGCATGCACATTGTGTGGTTTTGACAGCAACACCGAACGAAGAAAAATGAAGAAAAGATGATACTTAATAACTAAACATGCTATGCTATTGAAATAGAACTTCACATCGACACTCCTATGCCTCTTCAAACAACCGATAAGCATATAACAAACCAGAAATTTTAACACAGCAACAGGACAGTAATAGGTAATTTTACCAGGAATTTTTTGTCTCGGAGGTAGCTATAGGCTGTAAAGAGGTCTCTCTCCGAATAACGTCGTAAGGTATCTTCCAGCAAATTTGGCATACCAGGTGCGGTAGGCATACTCAGAAAAACAAGCTTTAACAGTTCTGCAGCAGTAGAAACTGCCAGAGATTTCCGAACTTGTATACTACCATTGTCCTTTTCATCTGCAGGCTTAACATTTTGATGAAGGCGATAATGTCCAGATCGTCGAGATGTATCTTTAACTTGATCCACAGACACATTGTGAATGTCTTCTGAGTGAATTGAAGGTGGAACCATTTCACTCCCCTGCGAGTTCATAATTTTAATTTACATAAATTGCCAAAAGCGAAAAAATCACTGAAATTGAGACCTTCCAGATCAGGGTGAATGAGATGGCACATGTTTCCAGCAAAATGATGTATGAAGGGTTGCAGCAATATAAGTGAAACGTCACAGTAAGGTCAAGAAATTGTGAGGATGTCAAACAAAAGAAAATTAAGAAATAAGGATGCACCTCATCAACTATATCTCTGTTTGACCATTCCCGAGAGCCAGGTCTCGTCCGTTTAGGGGCCACCAGTTTAGCCATCTTCTTGAGCTCAAGAACATCATTAAATGCTTGACTTATACCCTTTTCATTGAAGTCATCCCATTTCTCTTCATCAGAACATATATCTTTACCATGCTCAACAGAACCAGAATCTGTTCCACCAGTTGCAGGGGATATATGCCTAACAAGAACATGCGACTTGTTGCTCTCTGGTAAATATTTCTGTTTTGTCTCAAGATGTTTTGCATAACGCTCACTTAGCAGATTACAAAGCCTCATGATTGCCTTCCGAAATTTATCATTCTTCATCAATATTTGAACCCTTCGCTTGCAAGCTAAAGGAGAGGCAGGCAGTTCTGGAACTGAAGCCCAAATTACTCCATGAAATTTCGCCCCAAGAGCTGCACGGTGTCTAACATATTGACTCAACAATTTCCTGACAAGAAAATAATTGTGTCAGTGGTGCAAATCAATCAGATATAATAAGATAAAAGATTTGAGAGGTTTAAAGAATGCACGACTGAACACTCAATCATATGGAAGTTAATTGGCAATAAAAAAACATGAATTCCTATTGACTATTGACCCTCCTCTGAGGTATGAATTCCCTAAAGAGAGACCCCTAAAACCAACATTACATTGGACGTTTACAACGAAAACTGATTTGATATATGAACAGCATTTCTATAAACATACAGATCTACTACTGAATTTTCATTGGATGTGTCAAGTACCTGTCAGCCTCATCTGTCCACGAAAATCTTTGTGAAGAAGTTGATGTGGTCTTTGAACTTGCATGCTGGTTGATAATAGAAGAACACTGGCCTTCATCTTCAGTAAGATCCCCAATCTCTGCATTTTCTTGTTGACTATGCTCCTGATGCATCGGAATGGGGGTCTGGTCCTCTTCCAATGAATTTTGAAAATTCTCACTATTTGAGGCACCAACGGCATCAGAATTTAGAACCTTTTCTCCATCTACTATCATGGATCTGATACCTTCTCCTGTAGTCTTTACGAGGGTTGCTCTTTTTCTTTTCCCGGAAGATGAACAAGGGCTATTATCTACAGTTAAATATTTATCTTTCGATTTGGATTTCACCCGTCGTCCATGCTTCACATGATAGACGTGCATAACCTGGAGTATGCAACCAAAAACTATCAGCTACCTCACCCAAAAAAACAAGAAGAAACAACGAGAACATTCAGGTCAGTCTCTGTTCATGGACCAGAGATGAGAAAGCCTAAATCGGAAATCAAGAGTCTGGCATGATCTCTAAGATCAAGAACAATAAGAAAATTATTTGGCAAAGTACCACCTGGTCATAAATCATTTTTTTTTCAGGCAGATAACCTAAACAATATATACAGCATACACAAATCATATCTTCACCTGCTCTAAGGTCAGGTTCAGATCCTTAGCAATTTTCTCACACTCTTTGAATGAGAGTTTTTCCTTCTCATCGTTTGCAATGCGCTGTAAGAGCTTAGCACGCTGTTCCGTTGTCATGACACAATCTGAGGCCCAAGAGCGGAAACGGAAAACCTAGAAGAACTGTCAGTTAGAAACAGTTTTCTGAATACCTAACATAACTACACAAGCGTAACACACTTACATATTCTGGTAGGTTTTGATATTTTAGTTTTATGGACTCAACTGTTATACATATGATAAGCCATAATATAAAAGATCAAGCTTATACCTCTTGAACAACAGATCCCGGAAATGCTAGCTTAGCAGCTCTGTGATCGGCAGCAGCATAGCAATATTCTAAAGTTAGCCAATATTCATCAACAGCATCTCTGTTTGATAGAATAAAATCATGTCGAATACGTGGACGAAAATCAAGAGATATGACATTGGATGTAGCAGCAACAAACACAGGTTCCTCTATGTAAGGCTTAAGCTCCATTGCATGTGTTAGATTAGCATACTTCTCCTCAATTTCATCGCGTCTGAGTCTACTACTTACCATCTGAATCAACTACAAAATAAAAATAGGCACAGGCAATAAAAAATATTCATTTTTCGAATTGCACACTTCTCTGAAATATGGTACTTGAGGTGATATTTAATTATTAATATTTAAAAATACCTTCAACCGGCGTAAAATATCGATAAGCATCGATAATCTCCCAGTCGCAAGAGTATCCATTAGAAGCTTATACTCTTCGCCAGGAAGCTCAGAAAGACGCATATTTTGTTTGCATTTCTTCATCATATCATCAGCTTTCTGAGTAGATCCAACAACTTGTAAAAATAGTTCGAGTGGCATGGCCCTAAAAGCATCTTCAAGTGCAAACAAATTCTCAAATTTCTGATCATGTACAGACGAAAAGGCATCGTCCCAGCTAGGCAAAGAACTAAAATAGTCCCAAAGAAAACAATGTAAGAGCTTCACACGAACCATCTTTGCAAGCACAAACCCATTGGCTCGCATGGCTCCTGATTTGCTAGCACGCGCATCCAAATCCACATTAGATTGACCTCTCTGAACGTCATTCAATATCGGAATTGGCTCGTTACTTTTCCTCTTCCATACGTTCTGGCCACGGACTCCCAGTTCAAAAGACCTAATCTTATTATGAATTTCGCCAACTATGTCAGGACTCAGACTTTGAACAGATGGATGAAAAACTACTACAGAGCTACGATTACGACCACAATTAGTAACATTTGGGACACTAATGTTCATGCAATTGCAGAGTCCTTCTTCTTGAAGCCTGTTCAGAATTCTGTCTATGGTTTTCCTATCCACTTTGGAGCTCCTGTCCTTCTCAAGACTGAGAAGCCATTTATGTAGCTCGGCTCTCAAAACAAACTTCTCCTCCTTTGGCCAGCCAAGAAAGAAGAAAGAAATAGTCAGTTGGAGGGGAAAAGGATAAATAAATTATGGCATGCAATGTCGATAAAGAGAACAGTAAGTACATTTAAGCGCTCAAGTATTCTCCGCTCTCTTCGAGAGTTTTCAACAGTAATCGGCTGAGTTTGATGCACCTTTGGTTTGGGCAGCTGAGATAGAGCGAGATGGTTCATTTCTGACAAAGCCAAATCAGGGGACCCCATTGTAGCATCAACAACCTTATCACAACTCTCATGAAATGATTCATGTAAGTTACGGCGTGTAAGGACATTTTTTCTTTTGGCATTAGATGGGGAACAGTTGGCAAGTCCTGAATTGCTTTCAGGATCAGTTAACCTTTCAGGTGTAGCAAAGTGGAGAACTCCTGAATTGTTTTCAGAATCAGGTAACCTTGCAGGTGTAGCAAAGTCAGCATCAGAAACTGCAAGACTGCGCTCAATGGAGGTCTGAGCCAATCCCCCAGTATCATGAGGTGTGCCAAAATCATGAGCTGGTGCACTATTTTCCCTGCTAAGAATTTCAGCTTTCTCAGGAAACAGATCAGAACAGTCGGACCCAGCATTACCAGAAGTCCAAACTCTAAATACTCTAGCCTTCTTGTGGCTTTCTGCCTGTAAATGCATCCCCACTCTTGAACAAATACTATAAAGCCGAGAGTAGCTCTTCTTCTTGTCAATTCCAAGTCTTTCGCATACCTGGTAAAATAAAAGTTACTACACACTGTAACCCCCAACCTTAGGAATACCAAAAAGATGTAAGCCAAACCAATCAAACGATTACCTCCATCACAGGCAAGCCTTTGGATCCTTCAGCATCAACCATATCATAAATTTGATTATCTATCGGAAGCTCCAAAGTTTGTTCTGTTTTTTGAATACTCCTTCCAAAGTTTAGAAGTTGCTTTTTCCCAGAGTAGTTGAAATTTTTGGGTGAAAATCTTTTTAACAAACGGAGGCAGCGTTCAACCTGCCGAAAGGACAAACCACATGAATATTCGTTATATATCCAAACAAAACCGACCAGAAAAAAAAAAGCAACTGGCCACGATATGTGGTGAAATCTGTTTGAATGATGGAATGCAATGTAGTTCACCTTATTGTTCACCACAGCATCAAACTCCTCTACTACATGAGAATCTGTCAACCGGCGACAAACCTGATGTTACCCAAAATAAACACTTTTTTAAAGTTTGAAAGTCTGTTTTTCCTTCCAAATTTTGTTTGGAATACAGTATTCAGTTCCAAGCTGATGAAAAGTAAGAGGATAAGGGAAAAAAAAAAGATTTACACTTCTCCAAGCTCTATGCCTTGAATGTGATCCCAGATAACCAAGGTCTTGCTTAACGTCCGAGACAACTAGAACCTGCACTACAAGGAAATGAGTATAGAGCAAGAATGCTCCAGCTTGATAAAAATAAGAAAGAAAATAATTCTGCAGTTACTAACCTTGTCTTTAGCTTCTTCAAGCTTATCACAAATTGCCTGCATTGCTGGTAGATAATCTTTAATAAGCGTATCATCTTTTGTAGCCTCTTGCTCCTTCATTGGTGTGTCCATCAAAGAGTCCTCTTTGCAAATTTCAAACCTCTGCTGGGAACCCAAAGGCTTGGCGTAACGACTTAAGTAAATCATATTGGTGCTAATGCATGAGGTGGTCTTGGAATCACCTTCACCATCAACTTCCTTTGTTCTCACAATAGCTGGTTGCTTAACAGCTAAACCTCGAGACTCAAGGTGCTTCACTATATAGAAGAAGTTCCTCCCTTCGATACCAAACTCTTTAGCAAGCAGATTTTGTGCAACTCCATTGGCTCTGCATCAAAACACAGACATTATACAAACTCGGAACTCTTAAGAGTTAACTAGAAGAGAATTTTTTTTGAATTAGCTTACCGAGCAACAGCAAGCCGCTCAAGAACGCGACGCTGAATGGCGGAAATGGTTGTGTTATTGGACTGAGCATCGTACAAGCCAACGAAGTTACCTCGGAGCTTCTCATTAGCGACGATCCTCAAATCGAGTCTGAGAGCTTCTTCCAGCTGTTGAATTGAAGCATCAGATGGTTCGTAGACAGTGTTCTTCGCCTTGAAGTGGAGCTGAGGGACAGCGAGAAGATTACTCCAAACATGAGACTTGACGGAAGGAGAAAGAGGAGGAGGAGAGAGGCGTGACCAGAGAGAAACGAGTGGGATCCCTGTATTTCCTTGACAACAGATCTCCTCTAGTGCCGTGCATAGAATCGAATCCATCTCTCATCATCCAAATAAAGTTACTCCGGTAGGTTTTAGGTTAACGGATAAATATTCCGCCGGTAAATTAGTCGGTCAGATGATTTCCCGGCGACACGAAATTCTCGCCGGAGAGGGAGGTTTGGGAAGATTTTTTAGAGTTAGGCGAAGATGGCGGGATCAGAGAGGACGATCGAAGCGAAAAACATTCCGAGTTCTTGGTGACGGGATCGAATCTCTACAGAAACTGCGAAATTAAAAAAAACAAAAAAACAAAAAAACAAAAAAACAAAAAAACGTAAATTAGGGATGAGAGTGAGACAAAGTAAGTGACGAGAATAGCCCTACGTACGTGTCGTTTTATTGGTAATTGAAACGGCATGGTGTTTAACCCCGAAGTAGTCACAAACAAGCACGAAGCTTATACGGGTCGGGTTTAAAACTTCGGGTCAGATTAATTCGATCCAGATTGTCTCTGGCTTCTCTAACCTCTGTATCTCTCTCTGCAAAAATCGAGATTCAGAGCAAGTGCAGACAAAAAAAAAAAGATTTTTTTGTTGTCATATAAATTATCGATGAAAAAGAAAGATTCTTTGTTTGTTTCCCGAGAATAAAAATCTCGACTTCCATCTCCAATCTGTCCATCAGACCTTTTTTTTTTTCTTTTTCTTTACTTCCGAAGGTAAGGGAACTAGATCGGAACTGTTTTCAATTCTGGGCTGTGTTCAATTTTGTATGTCTTTGCTTAGGATTGTGTGGAATTATGCATTTGTTTATTGGTTTCTGGGTGTTTCGTATTATTGAGGATTACGAATCGTATCTGAATCTGTTTCTACTTTTTTTTTTGTGAAGTTTTTACTAAGGCTATTTCTGAAACAGCTTTTTTACTTCTTGCTTTTTAGATCTCTTTCCCTCTTGGTTCATAAGAACAAAGTTGTGTTTTTTTTTGTTTTTTCCCCGTACGAATCATGACTTTTTTCACCTGAGTCCTGTTGGGATCTTGTCTGAAATCAGATTGGTTTGTAACTGGAAAAAGGTCTGTGTACTAATGGAATCTTTATGTTAAGAAGATTAAAGGATTAGATAGCTCTGAAATCAAGATAGGGTCAGGTCAACGCATGAAGAATAATCTTGTGTGTTATTGATGAAACTATTTCTCTAGTCAACGTTTTTATGTAAACTTGATCCCTTTCTTGGCTTTTCACATTGCAGGAATATAAAGGATCAATCAAAGATTTTGGTTTTGTCCGGATACTAACCGGGAAATGGAAGGAGATGTGTTCTCAGGATTTGGAGACAGACACAATGTGGATGGTAAATTGTTGCAGGGCTTCCAGAAGAGCTTTGTGGATGTTCAAGACATTTTGGATCAGAACCGGTTACTGATCAACGAGATCAATCAGAACCACGAGTCCAAACAACCGGATAATTTGGGTAGAAACGTGGGTTTGATTAAAGAGCTCAACAACAATATCAGAAGAGTGGCTAGCCTTTACGGTGACCTCTCTCATTCTTTTGCAAGATCAGTTGATGCTTCATCAGAAGGTGAATCTAGTGGTACTTTGAAATCTGATGGGAAAGCTAACCAAAAGAGATTTAGATCCGGTTAGTATATTTTTTTATCAAGAACACCAAAGGTTGATTTATATTCAGAGCTAATTTGATTGAGAGGAGTCAAGCAGTAGAGTTCTACTATTGTAATATCTTTGTTGAAATGATAGTGTTACATCCTATATCAAAGTTGATTTTCAGTTTTAAAAGAGCTCTTAAGTTATTGTCGGTTTATACAAACTATTGGAGAAAATTGTTGTAAAGTTTACACAACATTTCGATTTGATTCTTCCTTCATTGATCTCAATCATTGCCTGTTGGTGTATGCCATTCAAACCATGCGAGAATTTCATGTGTGCAATTAATTTGTTCAACTTTAAGGCGACACGTAATTCGAATCCGGAAATGTGAGACGGCACGCAGTCGTAGTGCACGAGGGTAAGGACGGAACGTAGTTCGCTCTTTTTTCGGCAGATATTTCGTTATTTGATGACGTGGCAACATCTAGTAGCTTCCCGCAAAACTATGCGGATCCCAATTGGCATCCTGAAATCGAGTGAATAAAAAACTTTGGAATCCGGACCTGTGCTGCACTCTGTATTAGGGAAAAAAAAAAGGCGAAAGCGAGCCAAAAAAAAAAATAAAAAAAAGCAGAGCAAAAATTTTCTAAATTTCCCAACTTTTTTGCTTAGTCAAGAAGCTTCTCCTCCGCCGAAATTTCGAGTTCACTGGAAAGTTTAGTTTTTTCTTCTCCGTTCGCGTTCTACTTTCTCTGGTAACTCGCTTCTGTACTACTCGTTTACTGAGGTTTTTGATGTTTTTGTTACTTTTCATGTTTCTAGCCTGAAAATTCAATATTGGGGTTTGTTTGATTCAATGTATTCGGAGTTAAACTTAGTAAAATCTGTCAAAACCATGACTGTGAGGACTCTATCATGCAAATTTGTAAAAACGTAGCTCAAATTTACGACCTTTGGTTTACCCCCCAAAAAAAATTGGAAACTATTACATTTATTTCGAAGATGTACTATTGTTGCTTCTCTCTTTAAAGTTTTCTAAAGGTGAAGCTAGAATTTTGAGTATAAAGTTACGGTATTGTGTAAGATTTGTTTCTATTTCTTGGTAAGTTTGTTTCCTAATTCCATCTGTTTTTGTGATTTCATTTTCAGGTTGTTCGCTTGAAGCTGCATTTGGTAGGTTAACATTTGGAAACAATGTTTGGAACTGTGGAATACTATGAAGAGATGTTTCAAGACAGTACTTTTCTTCAGTCAAAAAGTGGATCACTTTCTTCAACAAATCAAACTAAAAATCCTGTTGCGTACAAGCTTGTGCGGGTATGTTCTCAGATCTATAGAATAGAGAAACATGATGTTTTTGCTGGTCCTGGAATTGAGAACTCTGACTACTGCGATTACAAGTTTTAGCTTTTCCGTATCTTATATGAGATTGGTTCTGTGAATGCTTTAGGTTGCAGAAGATGGGAGACTAGTTCCTGCAACTGATGAAGAAATGTTGGAGGTCAAAGAGTTACTTGAGAAGAATGAGAATGATATGCCTGTTTTGCCAGATCCTAGACAGACTGAGGATTACATTCCCGACGAAGGTTCACCTTCTCAGTTTCTGCAGCTAGAATGTTTTGAAGGTTTGGTCCTTTTCACTCTAAGCTTATATTACATGTTAAATCACTCTTGTTAGAGCCTTTGTTAGCTTAATTCGTCTAATGTGCCTATATTTATTGGATTATTTGCAATGTCGGAGGTCTGACTTGACTTTTGTGTAAATGTGTTTACTGCTGCATCCCTATATGATGTCTAGGACTGTCAGTTCTCTTGTAGTTTGCAATCATTTGTGCCTCTTGGCTTATCTAACTCAGCTATTGAAACCAGGCTTATATGAGCCGGAAACTGCAGAAGCATATACAGAAATTTTTGATCCGGGCTTATTTCAGTCAGAAACTGCAGAAGCATATCCAGAAAATTTGAATTCTCGACTTGAGGTCTGTTTTCTTTCTTCAAATTCTAGAAACAGAAATTTTTAATATTTGTTTCTTTTATGATAACTATCTTGTATCAGATGGATGTTTAATCCATCAATTTTACGTCGCCTTTGAAACTTTTGCAGTCTAAAGAAGAATTGATATATGAATCTCAGATGCTTTTTGCTCTTCCGGAGACCTAATTTCAGATTTCTAATGTGCAGGAAGTCCAATCCGAGGCTTTGCTGCGGGAGCCAGTTCGTTTTCCATCAAATGGATGCAGTATGAATCAATGTAGGGATGTGTCACCATACTCAAATGCTACAGGTAGTCCTAAAGAACCTGCTGCGTGTAAACCTGAAGTTTCTAGAGTAGCAGGCGAGATATGCTTGGATGATCTTTCAATCAAATCATTGCAAGATACATTCAGAGCAAAGTTTGGTCGTGAAACTACTTGCAAGAGCAAACAATGGCTGAAAAGGAGGATCACAATGGGAATGATTAATTCATCTATTGTTCCAACAACTAGCCTGAAAATTTATGATAACAAACTGGTTGGTGGAGGTCAAGACAATGCTTTTAGCAACGATACAGTAGATGAAGCAAGAGCTATGGAAAGCAAAGATACGCCATCTAGTCCTGATTGCTTAAAGGGACATTCAAATGATTTTGGGCGTAGTCCTGTTGAGACTTTTGTGGACCATTATTCTGGGAATGAAGATTTTGAAGGTGGATATAGGTCTGCAAAAAGAGTTAGGAAGCCTAGTAGGAGATACATTGAAGAAATTTCAAAACCCAATGAAAAACAGCAAAGTGATGAGTCAATGACCCCTTCAAAAGATCAGAGCTCTATTCAAGCCGTTTCTTCAGGAGGGAGAGTTGTTATCACCAGGATGATATCCCTTGCTGGTTCCAGAATTCAGGTTCCCTATGTTTCTCATGTAAGGAGAAGCCGTCCAAGAGAAAACATAATGGCACTTGGGGTATGTCTCTGTTGCTCATGTCCTTCAATATCTTAATTAACCCCATTCCTTTTCAGATGAGCTATCAAAATCTTTCCATATATCTGGCCCGTGCTAGATGATCAATGTCTATTGTTACACAATGGAAAAGAGGAATAAAGACGAAATTATCTTTTATTGTGCTGGCAGCTGTCAAGGTAATTAAGGATAATGTAGTTTACCTGAACATTTTATAGGAGTTTCATTCCAAGTCATGGGAGGTGAAAGCTACTCCTGACAAGAGTAACCTGAATCTAAGCCCATCTCGGTGGAACAATGATGTGAAACGAGTTTCAGGTGTCAAATCTGCTTCTAGACCTGTCAAGAAAGAAGTAAGATCACTTAAGCATTCTATATGACTTAACCATTTCTATTATAGTGGATACAACTTTGTCAATACATAATCCATATTTTTGCAATTTTATCTATCGAAAGATATCCTTACACTTTGAGGAAAATGGTCTCATTCTCATGCTCATTCTCATTCTCAATTTGCACTTTTATATGCCAAATTACTTGGATTTATGGTATGACACAGTTGCTCACTGCTTTATGTATTTTGGTTATCAGAGCAGTAAGGACCATTTAAAACCAATTTCTAATGACGTGGATCAAGACTACATGGAGTCAGAGAACTTAGATTCATCTGGAGAGAGCTCAGATGAGAATAATCGCGTTGATCTACCAATCACGCAAAGTGGAATTAGAAGGAAGCATCATCGAGCTTGGACTTTCACTGAAGTTGAAAAACTTGTCGAAGGTGTGACGAAATATGGAGTAGGGAAATGGTCTGAGATCAAAAAGGTTTTATTTTCATCATTCGTGTACCGTACCCCTGTTGATCTCAAGGTTGGTTCAACATAACTATAAACTGCCTCTACTCAATATTATTAGTCCTCCTGTTTTTTTGTTCGCTAACACTACAACTGTCTCTCATGATAGGACAAATGGCGAAATTTACGGAGAGCATGCTTTTCTCAAACTCCGTCAAACAGGATGGTTAGCACTTACCGAGATGATTTTTTTTTATATCATACAACAGAGTCAAGTTAATGTATAATTATATTTGGTGTTAGACTAAACCAGCGAATTTGCAGGGAGGTCCACAGAAACAGGGGTCAATGGCCATTCCTACACACATTATGTTGCAGGTAAGAGAGCTTGCTCAGAAACAGTCACCGGTTCGCAAGGGTAGTAGAGTAGTAGTGAAGGGATCATCAAGAAATGGTTTCTTGTAGCGTTCCGTTTCGTTTCGTAAAGTAGAGTAGTAGTGAAGGGATCAACTCTGCTCTTTTTGTTTGGATTTTGTAGACTTAAAGGTAGTTTTTGTGAATTAAACCGGATTACTAACTGGCGTTATTGGAATTGATATGAGATGGTTCCTTACTCTATGCGGTTTCGTGCGAAGTGTTAGAAAGTTGAAAAAGCAAATTCCAGTACCAGTAACGTTTAAAACGCAGCGTTTAGTATCGAACCAAACCAGATGATCGAATCCCACCACAAAGACCGTGATGTGAGAGGGCAAAAATTGCATAGGTTGGCATCGTAGAGATGGGAGAAGACATAAAACGACGTGATGGTTCACAAAAGAACGTGAACACAAAGGTTGCAATTGAAAAGTCACATCTTTTGGTTTAATCAAATTTTTTTTTAAACGACAACCTTCAGATCAATAATAAAACTAATTTCAACCATTGGATTAGAAATATGATCTAGCAGACCCTTAAAAATGGGTTTGATATTATACATACTAATTCCTGCGCTTGCTGAAATCCCACTTATATATATTACACAATTGTCCGGTGGTTGACAGTTGTTGACAGTTAACATAAAGACAGCTTAACCTTCTCCAAGAAGTAACCACTGCAAAAGACAGTATCAAACGGTGTTGCCATAGATTTTCTATGCACTATTTCTCCCAAAATATGACAAATTTCTGTCCTCTAAGCAACAACAAAAGAACTACATATGGAGCTTTGACGACGAAAAAAAAAAAAAACAACAACAAAAGAATACCTTATAAAATCAAATTGCGCCAATGTATATATTTAGAATCTTGCATAATGTACCTCATCCTCATATATATCGGGATATCTCATAAAAGAAAAAAAAGATGGACTTCAGAATACAACAGCTATAACCGTTTCGTTTTGTTGATATAAACTCAAAAAAGAAAGAAAAAAACAATAATTAATCTTGAATCTTACGAAGCAACAGCAGCAAGCCTCTGCTTTTTCCATTTATATGCAGCCTCAACAAGTTTGAGATTCTTAGTCTGCGATTCTTCTGGGAAGACACAATCAAAGTATTCTTCGTACTCTGTAGAACTGTCTTCTGTAGTGATGGCCTTTCTCTTCTTGAGCTTCCTAGAGAGCTTCGGTCGAACGAGATCAACATCTCCTAGCTTACCAAAGCTCGTCTCCATGTTCACCCAATCTAGTGACGCACGTTCTTCTTTCAGATCTGGTGTGCAGTCCTTGTAATACGTGTTGGCTCTGTCGAAAACCGCTCTGGCACGTCTGATGCAGTTGGTAACATCATCTTCTTGTTGTTGCGCTTCAAACTTTGCAAAACTAACCCAGACCTAGTAATGCTTTGTACGGTCCAAGAGTCGCTCATATAAAGCTCGTGTCCTCTCTACTTTCCCTTGTGATATCTCAAAATCAATGTATGCCTTCCACAGCACCTCAGGCATGTCAAGAGCAGGCTGAGATATTGCAAGTTCAAATATGGCTCTAGCTCGCTCTGTTTCAGCAAGGAACCTTTCTAACTCAGCAAACTTGGTCCAAGCATAGCAGTTCTCAAGAGACCATTCAAGATACCGTTGATATAGTTTTCTACACCTATCTACGTTTCCCAGCTCGTCTTCAATCTCAATGTATTTCTTGAATATCTTATCTTTTGGAGCTTTTCCAATCGCATTAGCTAATATCCGCCGAGCACCTGTGAGATTCAATAGCCTTATCTCAAACTGTGCAGCGAGCAACCATATTTTAGCAAAAGAAACTTTGGCGTGAGGGATAAGCTTGAGGCATTCTCTGTATACAAGTCGCGTACGCTCCACATCTTCAGTTTCAATCTCTTCAAAGAGTGCATAATTAATCCAAAGATAGATATATCTCTGCCAGTATCGTTTCTCCTCTGTCGGTGGAACGTTAGCAATGGCCCTCTCGTAGATTTCTCTGATCCTATCTTTGTTCCCTACACTATCTTCTAGCCTAAGGTAATCGAACCATGCATCGTAGTTAAGAGGGTTCTTCCTTACTTCATCTTCATATTCAAACCTTGTCTTGCCAACGATGGCGTCCTCAATCCCTTCCTTATCACCATACTGTTTCTCAAACGCAACAAACTTCTTGTACAAATGCTCTGCTCTTCCTTTAGGAATTTGATCCAGAGCAAACTTGTAGATACACCTAGCTCGTTCCACTTCCTTGCAGCCTTCTTCGAATTCAGCAAAATCTACAAAAAGTTCTTCATCGTCTGCAAACTCCTCGATGGCGCGTTCGTACACATTCCTTGCACGCGCAGTTTCACATCCTTTCATCTCGAACTTAGCGTATCGGATGTAAGTGGAAACTTTCGGATGGCAAAGAACAAGTCTGTCGTAGAGTGATCGTGCACGGTTGATTTCGTTATACCTAAGTTCGAATTTAATAAACGAGAGCCAACCTTGTTGATCGGGTGACCAGTCCATCCACCGCTCGTATATCTGTCTAGCCCCGGCAATATTCCCAAGCATCTCTTCCATGTGAATATACTTGTACCAAAGCTGGTCCACGCTGGGGAGGAGCTTAACGGCACGGTCCCAAACGTTTCTCGCGTGATTGATCGCCTTGTTCTTCATCTCGAACTCGGCGTACTTGAGCCAGAGCGTATGTTCCCGGTAATAGATTCCCGAGGCTCGTTCCCACACGCTCCAAGCACGTGCGTAATCCTTCTGTGAATCTTTCCAGCGCGCATACTTGATCCATTCATGGATGCTACCTCCTCTGCCGCGGACCCGGTCCTCGAACTCCTTCCAACGGCGGAGTCTGTAGTCGGAAAGCTCCACGGAATCAGTAATGTTCTGCTTAGGCGGAAAGCCTACGATGATGTGGTCATATAATCAGCTCCCTTTAAACCTAATTAAGGATCTGTTGACAAGTAATTATGCTCTCGTTACCTCTATGTCTATGCCTCTATCTATAGGATTAAACCTATACATGTTTTCCAATTAGAAAAAGGAAAAGAATGGGATTTTCCTTAAATTCTCCAAACAAGAAAACGTGTTTATTTTTCTTTTTTTCTTTTTTATTTTTTTATTATCCAATAAGTCAAAGTTAGATTTTAGATAAAAGCATATATTTCAAAACATCAATTTATATATTCTTTATCTTATAAATCATAGATCATTGGATATCATACAGTATAAATTTGTTAAAATCTTAGTTTAAACTTTATTAATGTTTTGTGTATAAAAATGAGCTAAATAATCTATGTTTAAATTGGATATCATACAGTATAAATTTGTTACAAGTCTTAGTTTAAACTTTATTAATGTTTTGTGTATAAAAAAGGCTAACATATATTGATTTAAATCATTTAATAATCTTGTTAACCCTTGTCACTTTGAGTGAAAATATCAGGTAAAACGAATTGCTTTTGGATAATTATATCATCAGGTAGAGTGCTATCCATCCTTACTTTTTGGCTCAATTTGTTCAGCAATGCAACAACAGCAATTACAAAAAAAAAAAAAAAAAAAAAAAAAAAAAAAAAAAAAAAAAAAAAAAA
>NC_025687.1:7877801-7883279 GCF_000633955.1 Camelina sativa
AAAAAAAAAAAAAAAAAAAAAAAAAAAAAAAAAAAAAAAAAAAAAAAAAAAAAAAAAAAAATCAATAAACATAGAAAGATGGCAATATCAATCTGTGGAAAAAAAAAGTTTATAAAACTGGAGATGTATACACTGATTTAAACAAAACCGCCGCTACTCATAGTTTGCTACAGACGAGAGAGACCATAAGCAAAGTCCAAACATTGAATTCGACAAGACATACAAACTCAAAAAGTAGATTATACCTTTGGAACAACAGCGATGTCCGAATGGAATTAAATCAAAATTCACAGATAACTTAATTCTTCTCCTTCAATCAAAAAGCCGATTAGAAAACTCCAAAGCTTTCTCCTTTGTTTTTTGTTTTAATACACCCACACTGTCGTCCTAACCGCCGTAGAAAACCCTAATATCCTATTTTACAAAAAAAAAAAAAAGGAAAAAAAAGGAAATTGAAGTCATCCGTGTGATTAAAAAAAAAGAGAGAAAAAAGGACAAAAAGAAAAGGCAATAAATCGGTTTCTGCCTTTTATTCCGGTTATGGTACAATTTATGTTGGTTTAATACTGAAGTACATTTCGGACAAAATGTTCAAAATCAATAATTTATTTGTTTTAACTGCGACTGAAATTATCTCTAAATGATACTTAATTGCAATCAAAAAGAGTAATTTTAGAATCAAAATAATTCAAGTTGGTAAGAAGTTTGCTTAGGAGATCCTCTTTGCAATGTGCCAGTGTTACTCTGCTCAACCTCTTAATGTTGACACATTAAGGGTAATCTGAGAGACATCCAAATTTATGACTTATGAGTAAGAACAACTGGAGTAATGGTGTAGTGTCAACTGATTTGATCAAGAAAACTTCACGTATGAATACATCAAATTTTAGAAACTATGTCACTCAGAATAGGTAAAGAATCACTCAGTTATAAAATGTGTCACTTTACAATATGTAAAGCACTCAATTATCAAATCAATTCACCTTATACGGTATTCCATTTTTTTGAGAAAGACTTGCATAATGTTGAGATGTAGTAGGTTGTGCTCAAAGTATGCTCTGAAACTGAAAAAAAAAAACTAGAATTAATCTTTCACATTCCATTAGTTACCCCAAAAAAAAAAAAAAACTCTTTTCTATAAGGATGTATGAAAACAAAATACTTACTTGCCACAAAATCGTCGATATATTCGTAGTTTAATTCATTTGGTGTTGCTGTTGCACCGATCTGAAATGGTAAAATAAGACAATGTTTTTTTGTATAAGATGGAACCTAAACCCAAATATGGAAGTTGGGATCAAAAGTGTCACTAACCATAAAACAATATCTGTTGTATCGTTATATACATTAGCTAAGCACTGCATATTATCCAAGTTATCAGAGTTGTCAGATATTATAGATATTCTGGTTTATTTGAAAGCACATAAGATAACAAATTAACATCAGTGTTTATTTGACATTTTAAACATAACAAAAAAAAATATATATTTTTTTGATAAATACTAAGTAACTAGAAACAAATAAAGAAAACCAGATGAATTTCTACTCATAACTTAATTAAATAAATACATCAAAGTGACAGAAAAATAAGAAATTCATGTTTACAAATGCATAAATCCACACATACTAAATTTAGTTTCCACTAACAAGTATTTCTTCTTTTTGGCCTAGTGTAGTGTAGCTTTGTCAAAAACATATACCACAAGAAAGAAAAAAACAAATTAAAGAGTAGAAATAGAGAACCTAAGAGAGAAGCAGCCTCTTATGTATTTCGATAGATGATGATCAACAATAAAGTCAATTTTCTAAGAGCGAATTAAGAATGGATACTAATAAAACCATATGATTGGAGACGTAACTAATTTATGAAAACTAGGCACAACTATTCGGGACTTCAAAAATAGAAAACGCAGCGTTTTTTATAAGCTATTAAACGTCGCGTTTCACGAAAACAAGATTAATAAGCATCGAATTAGAAAATAGGCCTTTTGGGCTATAAAATATAATAAAATCGGCCCATGTAGTTTTTCGTGCGCCCTATTGCTCTCTTCTTTACAGGCGTGCGTGCTCTCTCTCTATCTCCCCCTCTCTCTTCTCCGGAGATCGCCTTCATCACTTCTTCTACTGTGAGTCGCACATCAAATCTTCCCAACTTGTTCATGCATATGCTTTTGATTTAGCTACTTACGTATTGTGAAATCGCATATCTTTACATGTTATTCTGCATATCGAGCTCGTTTTATAGAATTCATGTTGGGAGTCGATGTCTCGACATACCGTTTTGTTGGATTACACAATTTGACGTGAAGAGCTCAGCTTTTGCCATTTATCGAAGAATTCGTTTTTTGTATATTTTTATTGGCTTGATTTGGTTTGATTGATAGCTATGCTAATTTATGCTTTCGATTTATTCTTCTGGGTTTAATTTAGCTCTGACTTTTAGTTTTAGATACCACTCTCAAGTTTTCCGTTTTAGTTATATGATAATCTGTGAACTCTCTGATTGTCGTTAGTTACGTGCGTCTGATTCTGAGTGAGTCTATAAACTCAATTTTTTTTTTGTCTTTTCTTCTCTTCTTTAGTGATAGTAGCAGAAACAAGTAAAGCACAATGGGGATCATCGAAAGGATTAAAGAAATCGAGGCCGAGATGGCTCGGACGCAGAAGAATAAAGCTACAGGTTCTCTTTTTTCACTTATAGAACACGTAGTTTATTATAGGTATCCTTAGGAGACGAATTTAGATGAGGAATATTACAGTAAACAGATTTGCGATCCTCTAGAGTACATTATAATTTTTTACTTCAGATAGCAGCTTTGACATTTTCGTTTGCTGCTTATGTTTTTCCTTTTCTGATCTTACATTTGCTGAAATTAACAGAGTAACTGTCAGCTAATTGATAATGTTCTGTTTGATGGACAGAGTATCATCTTGGTCAGCTCAAGGCAAAGATTGCAAAGCTCAGGACACAACTCTTAGAGCCTCCTAAAGTAATGCTGGTTCTTTAATAAATGACTAAACCATTAGCTTATGCGCTTGTTTCTTTATAGCTGATTGAGATTATTGAAGCTTATTCGATTCCTTTCTTACTCGGGTCATCGTTATACTTTTCCTTGCTATTTCTGTATGTTTACAACTGAAATAGACAGTGTGTTACTGCTTTATTCGTCACCTTAGCTTATATGTTTAAGGCTATCTACTGGGGAATTACCTGCTACGTGGCCTCTGTTTTTGTACCTGAAGTAGAGTCTGCTTTTTAGTTTGTAATTGTCTTCCGAATTCCTTTAACAGGGTGCTAGTGGAGGTGGGGAAGGTTTTGAAGTTACCAAGTATGGTCATGGACGTGTTGCACTCATAGGATTTCCGAGGTTGAATGTCTTAGATACTTATACTCTCAAACATCCATTTGCATATATTTCCCATTTTGGTTAAATTATATTGCTCCTTTAGAAATTGCTGGCTTGGGTTTGGAAAACTGATGGAAGTGGTTGTACTTCGCAGTGTCGGAAAGTCAACGCTTTTGACTATGTTAACTGGAACTCATTCTGAAGCAGCCTCATATGAATTTACAACACTTACATGCATCCCTGGCGTAATTCACTACAATGACACAAAGATTCAGCTTCTCGATCTTCCTGGGATTATCGAAGGTGCTTCGGAAGGAAAGGGGCGAGGAAGGCAGGTTGAAATCTAGTTTCTTTCTTTTCTTATTGGTTATCTGATTATTCTTCTTAGGGTGCTCAAGTTAGATATTTTCGACTAATTCCAAAGTTTCTTATCAGAAAGATATAATCAAAATGGTACGAACTGTGATTATGATTGCTTATATCTCAGGTTATTGCTGTTGCAAAGTCTTCCGACCTTGTATTGATGGTTCTTGATGCCTCAAAGGTGAGTTATGGTTTAGCTGTCCATGTGAATTGCTATTTGGTGGTCATTCTGCACTTATTTATTTAATCTTATTTTTTTGCTCTTCAAAAATTGCTAGAGTGAAGGCCACAGGCAAATTCTGACTAAGGAACTTGAGGCTGTGGGCTTGCGGCTAAACAAAACTCCTCCACAGGTAAAGCTTGTCTTATTAGCAGTGCCAAGTTTTAGATGTAGCATTAAAAAGTCTGAAGTCTAAAAACTCCTTCTATGTAATTTTTTTTTNATTCACTACAATGACACAAAGATTCAGCTTCTCGATCTTCCTGGGATTATCGAAGGTGCTTCGGAAGGAAAGGGGCGAGGAAGGCAGGTTGAAATCTAGTTTCTTTCTTTTCTTATTGGTTATCTGATTATTCTTCTTAGGGTGCTCAAGTTAGATATTTTCGACTAATTCCAAAGTTTCTTATCAGAAAGATATAATCAAAATGATACGAACTGTGATTATGATTGCTTATATCTCAGGTTATTGCTGTTGCAAAGTCTTCTGACCTTGTATTGATGGTTCTTGATGCCTCAAAGGTGAGTTATGGTTTAGCTGTCCATGTGAATTGCTATTTGGTAGGCTTGCTGCACTCTTTTATTAATCCTTTTTTTTCTGCTCTTCAAAAATTGTTAGAGTGAAGGCCACAGGCAAATTCTGACTAAGGAACTTGAGGCTGTGGGCTTGCGGCTAAACAAAACTCCTCCACAGGTAAAGCTTGTCTTATTAGCAGTGTCAAGTTATAGATGTAGCATTGAATAGTCTGAAGTCTAAAAACTCCTCCTCTTTTACGTGGTATGCTTCATCCAGAAACTTGGTTTCTTTTCCCGTGGAATGTGATCATGTAATTTTTTCTGTTTACCAGATATACTTCAAAAAGAAGAAGACTGGTGGAATTTCTTTCAACACTACAGCACCCTTGACTCACATTGATGAGAAGCTCTGTTATCAAATCCTGCACGAATACAAGATTCACAATGCTGAGGTACGAGGTTCCAACTTTTTACTTCTATCAGTTTCAGCCTCATACAAGGTTTTCCTGGCTTGTCTTGTCCTCTTTGAGTGTTATGAGTAGAATTAGCACACATTTGTGAGTATTTTTTAAGTTTTCTTATCGTAGTCTGTGGTGAGGAGTATTGCAGGTGCTATTTCGTGAGAATGCCACAGTGGATGATTTCATCGATGTCATTGAAGGCAACCGCAAATATATTAAGTGTGTATATGTCTACAACAAAATAGATGTGGTTGGAATTGATGATGTGGATAGACTATCACGGCAGCCACATTCCATTGTTATTAGCTGCAATCTAAAGGCAAGTTTTGTAGCATTTCGAAAGAGTAGTCTTAGGTCTGCAAGGATGGTAAATGTTATAACTCCAATATGTTGCGGTTCTAGTTTCCATTCTTATTCTGAGTTTTACATTTTACTGCTCCTTGAAACAGCTAAACTTAGACAGACTACTTGCAAGGATGTGGGATGAAATGGGCCTTGTGAGAGTTTACTCAAAGCCGCAAGGCCAGCAACCAGATTTTGATGAGCCTTTTGTCCTCTCATCTGTAAGTGTATT
>NC_025687.1:7884441-7912223 GCF_000633955.1 Camelina sativa
CATCTTTGATTACTTGTAATTCATCAGGATCGAGGTGGCTGCACAGTGGAAGACTTTTGTAACCACGTCCACAGGACTCTCGTGAAGGATATGAAGTATGCACTCGTTTGGGGCACGAGCGCAAGGCACAATCCTCAAAATTGTGGTCTTTCTCAACATCTTGAGGACGAAGATGTTGTTCAGATCGTCAAGAAAAAGGTACATAAATGGAAAATCTATCCATTCAACTATTCAAGTAGACTAGTTGCGCAAATCTTGGAATTTTGATCTCTGTTCCATGATGAGACTAGCTTAACGTATACTGCATATCTTGGAATCTTTAGGAGAGAGACGAAGGAGGAAGAGGGCGGTTCAAGTCACACTCAAACGCCCCTGCTAGAATTGCAGACCGAGAGAAGAAAGCTCCTCTTAAGCAGTAAGCTGATCAGTGTTCTCTATATGCCCATCTCCACCATCATAGTTGTTGATGATTTCATCTGATTAAGATTTACTATGTTGAATCCTGAATCTTTGTACCTTCTCTCACAATATAAATTGTCAAACAAGTTCCCGTTATACTTTTTCCATATATTCTGTTTTTGATTTTGTTTGGAAGTCCACCGCTAACTCTTGAAATATTCAAGTAAAACAATGAAAGGCATCCATAATGAAGATTTTACAAACAAGGAGGAACAAAATGGACTCGAATTCGAAGTTATTGAGAAGTGGCTTAAGTAGCCAAATTACAAGCTCAAATAACTCCAATCAATATTCTTATATATGTAAACAGTACACAGAAGCTGTTTCTGTATCTCTTTAGTTCGTGTATAAGTTTCTCAGGAACCGTTCCCGAAGCAAGACAAAGATAAACCAACAGGCTGTTGAAAATCACTTGATAAATAACATCATTGCTCGCTCTTTTAGCTTCGCTGGCTCTTGGCCCAGACATGTCTTCCAGTTACTATCCCTGGTGGGTATAGATCAGTACACTGGCTTGAACCAGCACTGCGTCTTGCATCTCCATTGCAAGATAATCCTGATTGTCTCTGCTTGGCTTGAGTACATTGTGTCAGGCTCATGTAGCTTGGCTTTCGATAGTATCCACCACCATCAAGAACACTGCTAGAGAATGCAACTGGTGATTGAGATGTTGACGACGTTGATGTCTCATCGTATAAAGAATCATAGCTCATGCCTGACGAAACCGGAGGAAGAAGAAGTGGAGGTCTAGCAAGAACTCTAGTTGAAGTTAGATTGTTCTTCCTGACTTTTACAGTCTCATATTCAGAGACTACACTGCTCTCACTACTTTTCCTTGAAAATGTCCCTACATCTTCATGCCAGTTCCAACCAGGACTGCTCTTGCGCGAACCATGGTGTGTAAGAACTCTTCCGCTTGGACTTGGACACGCCCTCGACTGCCAAAACAAACTCATCAGACATGATTACAATCAGTGAAACACTTTCAAATTTATGTTCTGAAAATACATTGACCAACCTGATGAGTGAGAGCATAAACCATAGCTCTCTCCCTCTTGATAGCTCCTTCTTGCTTCATCTGTAACTTCGTTTTCACTTCCTTTACACTTTTGGGGCTACCACACCAACTCTTCTGTAAAACATCAACCAGATTCACATACTTAAAAAGTAATGTTCAATAACCTTACTCAAAACTCCTGCAATTTTTTTTATTTATACATACCTCGGTCTGCTTTACAGGATCTTTTAGCTCAACTGAGTCTGAAGGCGCTCTACGATGAGCTCTTACACGAGACTGGACACGAACAAGAGCTTGCATACACCTTAGTGTAACAGCTGCTTGTTTCCTAACTTGTCTGCCACGAAATATTGCCTGAATTCTCACTACAGCCTTCAGAGCTCTAAACGCCTGTCTTGCCTGAAAAAGAATCCAAACGCAGAGAAGGTTTGTTAGATGCTAGAATCACAGACAACATAATGAACAAGCATACCAAGATTAAGTTTCTTACGCAAAGATCATTGAAGTTTAAAACTTTATAGAAGCAAAAAGACACCACCACCAAAGCAATATATAAATAACTTTGGGAGCAATTGTAATTGTAGAGCAGACTCTTTTAATTCAAAAAGATAAATCATAATAATATTAGGAACGGCTAAACTACAGAGTAGTCAAGAAGGTTACAAACCAGGAAAGCACGAAAAGCAGCTTGAATTCTTGTTGAAGCCCATTCTCGCTTAACAACCAAGAAATCCTTAGGAGGAGCTCGAATGAGAGCTGCCATGGCCGTAGTGAAAGCCTCGTCGGCCGAGAAAGAAGGTGGCTCGGAGCCTAACGAAGAAGCACCATAGCTTGCTCGGCTCTTGAAAGAAGAAGATGTGAAGCTCTCCGATGAAAGCCTCCAGAGCTTCCATTTCTTCTTGCGGCTCTTCTCACTTAACTTATCCTGCTTCACAATTTAACACAAGATTATAAAAAAATATTTGGTATATGTAGTATGAAGAAACAACAAAGATGGAGGCTTTTCTTAGAGTACCTGATCATCTACGTGTTTTCTATGAGATATTAGTGGTCTAATCCAATTTCCTGATCCACCCATCTTCTCAAAATTTAGACCTTGATTTGTGAAAAAAATCAGAACTTCAGAAGCTATTGATTCACAAATTCTAAGCTATAGGGATGCAATGTGGGAAAAAAAAATGAAAGATCGTTTTCTTGGAATTGGGTGTGTGAGTGTGATTGGGATTGATGTTGACAAAAAGTTTGCAGTGTTAAAAAGAGAAGAAGAAGAGAGAGAACAAATAAAATAAAATAAAAAGAGAGAGAAAACGTTTGAATTTTGAAAATTTTGGGGTACGAAAGCAATTTCTTAAAATAACGGTAAGACTTTAAAAGTTTGTTCCTAACATTTTCTCTTAAAGTCCCTTTACTTTTTATTTTCTCTCCAATTTAACCCCGTTAGTTTCTGAATACAAAAACCCATTTGTGTCGGGGCGGGTCGGGTTTTCGCAACAACCGACTGTGACGTGTCGGTTTGATCTAGACGTTCATCTTGTATTAGATCGGACGGTTCAAATTAGAACACATTCATCTTCGTCTACATTTTAGGAAACTCGATAACAGAACAAGATCAAAGACAGAACTAGGAAGAGATCATCCATGGAGGATCCAAAACAGAGCTCTCTTTCTGGTAACACCGAATCTTTCATGAATATATACATGTAAATCAATTTCACAAATTTATGTTTAGTCGTTTATGAATTTGACTTATTTTGCCATATTTAGGGTTTTTTTTTCTATATGTAATTGAATCATGAGCTTTTGGGTTGTTGAGGTTTCTATAAAAGATGGTTAATTTGGGCGTTTTATTAATCTCATTGATGATCGTTTCTGTTTCTGGGATTTGGGGTTTTTCCCCAGAGGAGAAGACAAATGTGATTGGAAGCAGAAAGGAAGAGAAAGAATCAATGTTTCATGGGAAGGAGACCCATGGAAGAAGTGAAGACATTGATGAGAAGACAGGAGTTGATGATGTTAAAGGACCTGGTGTTCTCGGTCGGATGAAGGAAGAGGTTGAAGCCATTGTTGACGCAGTTACTCCTACGAAAAGTTCAGACAAGTGATGAGGGATTAGTATCTCCTCTTTCTTTGTTTCCTATACATCTGTGTAAGAAAATGTAACCACCCGTTTTGCTTAATAATAAAAGACCCGAGTTTTTTGATTCTTGACTAAACAAACCCCATACATATATCATCTTTGAGAATGGAAACTTCGCACCAGATGAGAGTACTGTATATAGTTTCGTTCTGGATTTGTGATCTACCCAAGTTTGAGTTTAACCATCTTCAGGTTCTGCAATGGTTGGTTGGTTACATACCATGATGAATCAGAATTCCATTGCGCAGCTAACTAAAGAATAACAAGTTAAGGTTTGAGATTCATAATGAAAATTGTATGAAAAGATTAATAAAGAACCTTAACAACCAGGTGAAGGGTAATGTCTTATGAAGCTTTTGAATCAACATTCTCTATTCTCCATTTGGATATGAAGGTTGGACTTTTTCTGGATACTGTAATCAGGACTATCCTTAAGTTTAACAGCTTTTTCCCCCGTGAAAGATCAATTTCTCCAATCCAAGGGTCCAGGGAGTTAATATTTCATTTTGTTGTCCTGATTCTTGAATGACTTGACTTGACTGTTTCCCAATGTAAAGAAGAACCAAAAAATGAAGTCAGTCATGATCTCAAGGTAATAAATTCGTGGGCCGAAATGTAAACCCAAGACCATTCTGCATATTTTCAAAACTACCTACGACTGTTTTGTAAAACGGAATCCGTGCTTCTTTGAAGTTTGAACCAATTAGATTGATTGATTCTCCGTTCTGTTGTCATCATGCATCTTGACATCATTACTTTTTTCTTCTAACAGAATCAATGCTTGTTTAAATTATATGGATTTTATACTTCTTCATATGTTGTCATCATCTTGACATCATTATTTTGGAGTTAATGAAGTTAAGATATTAAAATCCTTTGAAACCAAGATAACCGTGTGCGTTTTACGATTTCAGTTCAACTGTCATGATAATAATAATTCAAACTTAAAAAAGACACTGCGAAAAAAAAGAAGAAACACACACAAAAGCAAGCACACCCTATAATATACGGAAAATCTCATAAAAAACCACCAAAGTGGCAATGACTTCCAGTTTAAACCTCCAAACTATTATACTCCCAATTAAAACCATCAAAGTGTTAAATTTATTAAATTAAACCTTCAAAGTGGCAATCGTATTCTCGGGCCCACATTTATCACTGGAACTGTTAACAATTATTTCACTCCGTCAAGTAAACACTAACGCCGTTCATTCTGTTAATTAACATCCTTTTTCATAATTTAAGATTTTAAACGTGAATAAAAACGTGAAGACATTACAAAGTAAAAAAAAATAAAAAATAAATCAAAATTAAACAATTAGATGAAAAAGAAATCATTCCATAAAACATAAATCATGTTCATACAAAATGCTTCTGAGTGATTACAAAAAGACATCAGTGTCAAAAAAATACATAAACCAAACATAAACTCCAGATTTCAAACAAGAGGTTAAGGATCATTTCGAGACCTATCATAAACTCTGTCTCCAAACACTTCAAAAGGTCGATCTGTGAAGGGACTCCAAAATGTTCCAACCCCCCTTGGAATGTTTTCCACTTTCCTTACCTTAAGTGGGCGTCCACGCTTCTTTGGCTTTGGTTTGTTAGAAGAGACTGAAGGCTGAGGTGCACTAGAAGAAGCAGGAAATGTTTCATTAGTAGCTAATGGTTGGGATTCACCAACTGGTTTGGCCTTACTCTTTCTTGGCTTTGGCTGACGCAATGGTGGAAACTGATTCATGAGAAGAAAACATTAAAAAGCAGAACTTGAGGCCTACACTGAACATAAGGAAAAATAGAGACAATACCTCAGATGGTTGTTTGTGTGGTCTACCACGCCTGTTTTTTGGTCCCTCCACAACCGCTGGTTCATTTTTACATCCACTCTTGATATGTCAAGCTTGACCACAACGGCTACAATGTGGTATCCTACCATGTCTTGTTGATTTTCCATGATTTTTAAGTCATTCAAAGGGCTCTTTCTTCCTATCACATTTTTTTGGCCGACCTCTTGGCTTACGAATGTTTGGAATTGCAATAGGAGGTTTCCCTGTTTTACTCCAGAACTGCTCACCATTAACAGGTTTGATATTTTCCACATATGTGTTCTTGAAGCATGAAGTTTCATAATAGCTAGCCACATATTTCTCTGGATCATCTTGGTTGTCATCTAATACGCATACATCATGTTTGCATGGTATTCCTGTCAATGCAAAACATAAACAACTCCAAAAATAAGCAATCAACATAAACCACAACAAATTTAATATTTAAGGAACCAAAAAACACACCTGTAAGATCCCATCTTCGGCATGCACATTGGTGTCTTGCTAAGTCAACTGTATATCCAACATTAAACTCATTTACCTCATAAATATAGGAGCTACTGCGTAATGTGCTGCAATACTTCTTATCAACCCGTGCTTTCTCCAATATTGCCATTGTGATTGGTGTGAGAAAGGAATTACACTTATCTGTTTTTGCCCACCTACGTGAAATCCTAACCATGGCTTGTCTTCTAATATCTTCCAACATGGTAATGACATGCTTACTTCTTGCTATCTAATTGTTCTATTAAATGCTTCTGAAAGATTGTTGTGCACATCAGCACAATGAGACTCAGGATTAAAGAATGCTCTACACCACTTCTCTGGTTCATAATTTAATAAAGCCTCATAGGCAACAGGATCATACACATACACCAACTTCATCTTCTCCTCATACTCCCCTTGATGGTAGCTGTATGCAACACCCCAAAACAAATTTTTGTATTCTGACCTTGAAAAAGTCTTCTTCCAATTACCATAAATATGCCTTGCACACATACGGTGCTCTGCTTGAGGAAGTTCTGAACCCATAGCAATAACAAGACTCTGAAAATATCAATAACAAGACATCAATAATAAGTTTACTAAGCAATAAATAATTATGAAACATATTTAGTGATTACCTTCTGTTTATCAGAAATGATGGTGAGATTTTCGCCCACGCCTAAGTTTAAATCCGTCTTCAATTTATTGATAAACCAACCCCAAGTGTCTTTGTTTTCACCAGTTACAACTGCCCATGCAATTGGATACATCTTGTTATCTGCGTCTCTACCAACAGCTGCAAGCAAATCACCCTCTAAATCCCACTTCAAGAAGCATCCATCTAAGCCAATCACCGGTCTACAACACTTCAGCCATGTTCTCCGTAACTCATCAAAACAGATATAGAAAGCCTGAAATTGTTGTCTACCATTGTTCTCAACTGTTACAATCTCTGTTTTGATGTCCTTGTGAGACCGTTTAAGCTCAGCCTCATAATTCCAAAGCTTAGCAAACTGAATTGCCTGAGCTTCTAGAACTGAATCCAAAGCAATCCTTCTTCCTTTATAACACTTTGATATGTTAACAACTATATCATACCTTTCTTTGATGATGTCCTTTATATTTGCAGCTGATAAATTGACATTCCTTCTTATCTCCTCTCTGAATAAGCCTGCTATAACACCTTGCTTCAGCATTGATACTCTGCTAGACTTCCCATGGTTGTGCTTGTAGTGACATAATTTAACCATCCACTTGTTTATTGGAAGCTCAACTGAGCAGAAAATTTTCCATGGACATTTATCCTTGCAACAAACAGCAGCAATCCTGTTTGCTTCTGACTTTGCCATTTTAACATCATACTGAGTATGTAATGAGTATCTGAGCAATTGGTCTTTGAACTCTAATCCGCTGTTGAAAGTCTGAAACAACCAGATGTAAGGCTCTTTATTCAAATCTCCATGAAACTTATCTTTCCTCTTCTCTCTTCTTGGATTCTTCCACTCTTCCCACTCTTCTTCTGATTCTAATGGTGTATCTGGATATTTTGAATCCTCTAATCCGAATTCTGGATCAGTTTCTACTTCCTCTTCCCTTCTTTCTGTTGCTTGCTCTTCTGCCAGTTTTCGAGTTGCATTATCTAACTCTGCATTTATCCTTGAACCTTCCTCAAATACAGACTGAAACCTATCATCATCACGACCATCTCCTGCATCTATAACAACCTCATCCCCATCATCAACCTCAATTTGATTTGCATTCAAACCCTCTGACCCATTCTGATTTACAGTCTCTTGTTCTTGAATTTCATCTAAATCATCACCAAATTTCCCCTTTTCATTTTCACCATCACCTGCAGGTGTTTCGTCTTCAGATTCCTCAGGCTCATCATCTTCTTTTGGTGGCTTATCATCTTCATCTGAATTGTCATTGCCATATTCACTTCCTTCTTCTGCTCTTATCTCATCCTCATCAGGTTCATATCCACCATCAACTTCCCATTTACAATCATGTTCAAGATACACATCAACCTCACCGGCTGCTTCTGCAGAAAAACGCAGCTCCAGCATGTCATCACTAGTCTTATCAAACACATACTTCATCATCTTCGTTTCCTCACTTGCTTCTTTAAACCAGACTAAGCTAATAGGTGTCGTAACATCTACAGATTGAATGAATTTTTCAAACTTCAGCCATCGAATCTCAGAAAGTTTCCAGGAAATGCTCTTACAACCCAATTCACAAATATAATTGTAACCATCATCTTCTTTCTTCATCGTTCCACCATAGTGGATTGAGAGTTTTACTAGTTGGTCATCACTGTATTATAAAAAAAAAATCTGAATCAGTCAAAACTCAACTGAGATGCTACAACTAAAAATCAACTTAGATGTTACACTTTGAAGAAACTCAATTGTATAACAAGAAACTTAAATCAAAACTTTGAAGAACTCAGATTGTATAACCTTGAAGAACTCGATCTCATATATATATAAAAAGTTAAAGAACTTGATTTTAAATAAAAACCCAGAAAAACCCATAAACTGTATCTCTCTTAAAATCGATTTTAAGAATTCAATTTGACATAAAAACCTAGACATTCGTATACCCACTCCTTTGAAATCGAATTTGACATCAAAACCCAAAATAATTTGGAGTTACAGGAAAGATGAAGATAAAAAATCTACAACAAAGCAAAATAAAGTAGATTCATAGAAATCATACCTTTTCTTTAACTGTCTGTGTATCTGTCACTATTCTTCTTCTTCTTCTTTTTCTGGTTCTTCTTCTTAAGTATAAGTCTTTTTTTTTTACTAACCCTAACTCTCAAATCGATTTGATTTTGGAAGTTTTTTTTATTTTGTTTCTATTTTAATTATTTTAATTGTTTTGTTAATAGAAAAATATATTAAAATTTACATGTGGGTTATTAAACGACTGGAATTATTATTCATTTGACGGAGTTAACTGTTTCGTTAACGGAGTTAACTTTTTCGTTAACGGAGTTAACTGTTCTGATGATAAATGTGGGGTCACGAATACAAATGTCATATTGAAGGTTTGATTTAATAAATTTAATATTTTCATGGTTTTAGTTGGAAGTATAATAGTTTGAAGGCTGGAAATCATTGCCACCTTAATGGTTTTTATGGGATTTTCCCTATAATATACTATTAAGACAACAATACGTCCAATAGTTTATAACTTTGGTGTTGGAAAGGAAAAGAGAAGAGAGTGACATACGGACTGACTTTTAAGATTGGCAAAATACCAAAAACCAAACATATCATTTTTTGTTCTGTGTCTCTTAGTTTTGTCTCAATGCTCTTGTCACGTCAATGTGGTGTATTTTGTGCTTTGTGCATGTGTTTTTAATTTGTTTCGTTTGTGGATATTTGAACATTCCCATCACAAAAACACCTATACAAAGTCAACAATTGTCACCATTATCATATATACTTTTAAGAGAAAATTGGTCCATTTGCTCTTTTTTCCTTGCAAATTTGAATGATAAAAGCAATGATATTCTTTTTCAAATTTGACTGTCCAAACAAATATTAGATCCTTTGCATTTTTAGCGTTTGGGAAATTCTGATATACTATTATACAATTATTTACAGTTATATTCGGAATTCTGATGCGCCGCATTATGAAAGTTCATAAAATGATATACTAAACTATAATTCTTTTTTATATATGTGATTAATGGCTAATGAGTTTATTATATACTTATATACAATTTGTCTTTCATATACAAATCACTTTTTCACGACCGACCACTCACTTACTCTCAACAAGTACTGAATTACTTACATATTCCACTATTATCGTTTGTGGGAGGAATGTACAGAAAAGAAGTAACATAGTAAATAGCATACGACTGACGCGTACGATACCGTTGGGTAGAAAGAAATAAAAACGGAAAGTGATTTAAATTTAAAACGACATAATAGCACCTACTATATATCAATCAAATATATATATATATATATATATATATATATTAATGAAATGATTTAATAACTCATGGAACTTTCATAAATACGGTTGTCCTTTTTGTTTTGTCATATTATGATCACAGTGCGACATACCCATATGAAATTTAAATGCATTACTATAAACGTATGCAATTTTAAAAATATATCCAACTGCATATTGAAACAAAAAATGCCTTGAATGGATAATATATAGTCATGGGACGCCACTATGTGCGAGTTCTCTCACGTTTTATGTTATGGCTATTCGATTTCTTAATCAACGACCCTAAATTATTTATGTGGAAAAGTCAAACAAATCAACGGCCCTTAAAATGAAATAGCAATTAATTCTCTTTAACTACAACCGTTTTGTCTCAACTCTGAACTCTCTAAGTCATGTGTGTGCATCTTATCGTATCTGTTCAAATCTAAATAAATACTTATATCTCGGGTTTGTAAAGGGACACTATTGTTATTACATCCTCATCTATAATTCCACTGTTTTCCATGTTTCTTGTTTAATCTAGCTAATCAATACTATAACAACAACCTTAGATATTTTCTTGTTTTTTTTTTTTTTTTTGTCTTTTTAATAATCTCCACTGTTATTTAGACAAATATTATGATGCTGTTGGGGATCAATAATGGATTTAATAGAATCTTTTCAATAGCTAAATTGTTTAAGCAAGGGGTATACATATTATTACTACTGTGTAAAACAAATAGGGTAAAAGAATTAGTAAAAAAAAGTGGAAAAAGTAAGTCAAATGTAGTGCACGGGAAAAGGAAGTTCAAATCATAGTGATGGGCGATAGACTCGATAAAAGCTCCCATGGAATCATGGTGGTGAGATCCCATGCATGTGATTATCCTTCCTACCTAAGATTTACTTATATTAATTGACCAATGACCACTCACTTTCAAGCCATGCTTTAAATTAATCCTCATCCGACTTTGATTTGGCATGTTGCACTCTTTTTATTACCCTGCTGTGCTTACATTCAATTTGTCCATATACTCTGGATGTCACACCAGGCAATGTCATGTCACCATCTATCATCATAAATTCATAACTTTCATTATAATTACATGTTTAAACGTATAAAAAAGTAGACAATGATATCTATTGATTTTATAGAGAGTGTTGTACTGTTGTAATACGCAAAGTGCGTCTCTATAATAAACACATGTGACCAGTAAACGAACGAAACATCATCCATGGATCAGTTTTGAATAGAAGACACAAAAACGGTGCGGATCGGTTCAATCCACTGAGTGTAATTAACTTCGCCGCGATCTCGCTTCGTAAAAGAAAAGGAGGTTACTGACACGTCATCTCCCAATGGGGCTAAATACTTTTAAAGCAACACTTCCCTTTTTTCTTTAGACAAGGGAGGGGAATACTAAATACTAATCTTTTCAAAATTGCCGTAATATTTTTAAAATATGTACCTAATAAATACAAAGACTCTTTTTAAATTATATGAATTTAAATTAAAGAGTTGTCGGCATTTATTATATGAATTTAAATGAAAACAAATCTTTGAACTTATACAAACTTGAGTGGAATTAGAGTTTTTTTCTTTCTTTCTTTTGATTTTGTTTGTTTGACCAATCAAAGAGTGTTCAAATTAATTGAAATGGAAAAAACTATGACCAGTCCTCCTTTCACATTAATGATTTTATATTGTAAATTTAAGTCCATTAATTTGATCAGAATTTAAATCATTCATCTGCAAAATTGTAGTAATCTTTTTTTTCCTGCTAAAATTACAATTTGGTAAATCATTTATTTAGTTTTAAAAGTTAGATTAGTGTGAGAGTGTTTCTACAAAACAACATAGACATTTATTAATATATTATTACAGAAGTAAATTTATTTCTTAAAAAATACTTCTTACTTTAGTAATTTGCAGGTAATTTGAAGTTAATTAATTAGAGTTCATCATAGTCCAAGAGAGAGAGAGAGAAGAAGGCGGAGAAGAAGCAACACAGAAAGATCCTTTTGGCAGCACTACTCTAGTGCTTCAGATTTCTCAGTCTTAAGCAATAAGCAAATAACAAAAGCTAATTCACAAAAACAGAGAGAGAAAGAGACCCAAAACTGTGTCTCTCTCCTAAAACTAAAACCCTCCCCCCTGTGAATTGTGTTGCTTTGCTACTACTTCTACTACTACGTCTCTGGAGAGAAAGTCAATTTATTCAAGAGAAAAAGAGTGAGAGAGAGAAAGTTTCTAATTTTTTTTTTTTTTTTTTTGTGTTTCTTTGCGTCTTTGATCTGCCATTGTCATCAAACTTCTCTCAGCTCATCAATCAGCTTCGGTCTCCTCTCTCCTCCTCCCCACCTCGGTAATTTTTCTCCGTCCAAGATCTTGTTACTGTGTTTGAAGATCTTGGAATAGCTTTTGCAGCTTGCTCACTGCGTTTCACATTTTCCTCGGATCAATCGGAATTTCCAATGATTTACCGATTCTTTCATCTCTTGTAAGAGAAGTGGCAAATGCGTTTGAATTTTAAAAGTTTCTTTTTTTTTGTTTTCCTTGTCCTTTTCCGAGTTTCTTGCTAGATTTGAAATCCAAAATGTTAAAATCGATTCATTTTTGTCCGCTAAATCTGATAATATTGGGGCTCAGTTTAGTTTTACTCCTCATACAGATTTGTGATTACTGACTTGTATAAAGCTTTCTTATAAAGTATGCTTTTTTTTTTGCATACATATATATTTTCATTCAAAAGGTTGAACCTTTATCTAATGAGAAATCTTATAGTGTATTGGGTTTAATCTTCTGTGCAGACCAACATTTACTAGGGATATAAGACATTGACCACAATTGAGAATCTTGATGAAGAAGAAGAGTTCTTGATAAAGATTCCTGTATTTGTTCTTGAGAGGAATGGCAAGAGGTAGAAGAAGGTCAAAGCTGAGACTTAGCCATATATACACATTTGGATGTCTTAGGCCAAGTGCAGATGAGGGTCAAGATCCTCACCCAATCCAAGGTCCAGGATTTAGCAGGACTGTCTACTGTAATCAGCCTCATATGCACAAGAAGAAACCTTTGAGATACCGCTCTAACTATGTCTCTACCACCAGGTACAATATGATCACTTTCTTTCCCAAGTCACTCTACGAACAGTTTCACCGCGCTGCCAACTTCTACTTCTTGGTAGCTGCCATTCTTTCTGTGTTCCCTCTCTCGCCCTTCAACAAATGGAGCATGATTGCTCCGCTGGTGTTTGTTGTTGGGCTCAGTATGTTAAAGGAGGCTCTTGAAGATTGGAGTAGGTTTATGCAAGATGTGAAGATTAATGCGCGGAAAGCTTATGTTCATAAACGTGATGGCGAGTTTCGTCGCAGAAAGTGGAAAAAGATTATTGTTGGGGATATTGTCAAAGTGGAGAAAGATGGCTTCTTCCCTGCTGATTTGCTCTTGTTGTCGTCCAGTTATGAAGATGGGATTTGTTATGTAGAGACTATGAATTTAGATGGTGAGACCAACTTGAAAGTGAAAAGGTCCTTGGAAGCGACATTATCGCTGGATGACGACGAATCTTTTAAAGATTTCACGGGGACTATAAGATGTGAAGATCCAAACCCAAGTCTTTACACATTTGTTGGCAATCTTGAGTATGAGCGGCAGATATTTCCACTGGATCCAAGTCAGATTCTGTTGAGAGATTCAAAGCTTAGGAATACACCTTATGTTTATGGAGTGGTGGTATTTACAGGGCATGATACTAAGGTGATGCAGAACTCAACAAAATCGCCTTCGAAAAGGAGCAGAATCGAAAAGACTATGGATTATATCATCTACACGCTTCTCGTCCTACTTATTTTGATCTCTTGCATAAGTTCATCCGGATTTGCTTGGGAGACAAAGTTTCACATGCCGAAATGGTGGTACTTAAGACCTGAGGAGCCTGAGAACTTAACCAATCCAAGTAATCCTGTTTATGCTGGAGTTGTCCATCTGATCACTGCTCTGTTGCTGTACGGATATTTGATACCAATCTCTCTTTATGTCTCCATTGAGGTTGTGAAAGTGTTGCAGGCATCTTTCATCAATAAAGATTTACACATGTATGATAGTGAGAGTGGTGTTCCAGCACACGCACGCACATCGAATCTAAACGAAGAGCTAGGACAAGTGGATACTATCCTTTCTGATAAAACGGGAACTTTGACTTGTAATCAGATGGATTTTCTGAAATGCTCAATTGCTGGCACTTCTTATGGAGTACGTTCCAGTGAAGTCGAAGTTGCTGCTGCACAGCAAATGGCTGTTGATCTTGATGATCACGGAGAAGTATCCAGTAGGACAAGTACTCCAAGGGCCCGGGCTCAAGAAATTGAGTTAGAAAGTAGCAGTCATCATCGAGCTGAGCATAATCAAAGAATTCCTATAAAGGGGTTTGGTTTCGAGGATATCAGGCTAATGGATGGGAATTGGTTGAGAGAGCCACATACAAATGACATTTTGCTGTTTTTTCGAATATTAGCTATTTGTCACACTGCTATTCCCGAGCTTAACGAGGAGACTGGCAAGTACACTTATGAAGCAGAGTCACCAGATGAAGCTTCTTTTCTTACTGCTGCTAGTGAGTTTGGTTTTGAGTTCTTTAAGAGAACCCAATCAAGCGTTTATGTTCATGAAAGGTTATCTTTTTCAGGGCAAACTATTGAAAGGTGAGACTTCTTAGAGACCTATTCTTGATTCTTTGATTATTTGTTTTAAACACACATCCTGAATGTGTACCAGAACGATGCAGGGAGTATAAAGTTCTGAATTTGTTGGATTTCACCAGCAAACGAAAGCGAATGTCAGTAGTTGTACGTGACCAGGAAGGGCAGATTCTTTTGCTATGCAAAGGAGCTGACAGGTCAGACGAAAAGCTAGAAAGATACAGTCCGTTTTAATTTTTATACCTTCATGAATATTTGAAGCAGTTCTTATAATTTTTGTTTTTTTCCAGTATTATTTTTGAGCGACTGGCGAAAAATGGGAAGACATACTTGGGACCTACCACTAAGCATTTAAATGAATATGGAGAAGCAGGACTCCGTACTCTTGCACTTTCATACAGAAAGCTTGACGAGGATGAGTATTCAGCTTGGAACGCTGAGTTTCACAAGGCCAAAACTTCTATAGGATCTGATAGAGATGAGTTGCTTGAGAGGATATCGGATATGATTGAAAAAGACCTTATTCTTATAGGTGCAACTGCTGTGGAGGACAAACTCCAGAAAGGGGTATGTAGATATCAGACAAGACACCTTAGTTCCATCTCCTCCATCTTGTTTATGTAAAATTGAGTTTCCTTTTTCATTTGAATTAGGTGCCCCAATGCATAGATAAACTTGCTCAAGCTGGACTCAAATTATGGGTTTTGACTGGGGATAAGATGGAAACAGCAATCAACATCGGGTTAGAACAACTACAATACCTTGAAGCAAATCTATATTTGAAGTTCTTTGACCAACTTACCTATTTGCTTTGAACTGCAGATATTCGTGTAGTTTACTTCGGCAAGGCATGAAACAGATATGTATAACTGTGATGAACTCAGAAGGAGGATCTCAAGAAGCAAAAGTAATATGGGGCTAAAATCATTTCCCTTTCCTAAGCGTAAGGACCTACAATTTGAAGATCTAATTAACATGTCTGTTGATGTGATCAGGTTGTGAAGGAGAATATTTTGCTTCAAATCACAAAAGCTGTACAAATGGTGAAGCTAGAGAAAGATCCACACGCTGCATTTGCCTTGATCATTGACGGGAAAACCCTAACTTATGCGTTGGAGGATGAGATGAAGTATCAGTTTCTTGCTTTGGCGGTCGATTGTGCGTCAGTTATTTGCTGTCGTGTGTCTCCTAAGCAGAAAGCTTTGGTATTTCCCCCCTTCGCTTGTGCCATGCATCTGCACACATTGGCATTATGAGTTTCCTTATAATTATGTTTATTTCAAAAAAATTCTAAAACAAGGTAACGAGGTTAGTTAAAGAGGGAACCGGGAAAACCACCTTGGCAATTGGTGATGGTGCAAATGATGTTGGAATGATTCAAGAAGCTGACATTGGTGTTGGTATCAGTGGGGTTGAAGGAATGCAGGTTAGTGTAGAATGTATTTTTGGTGTCCCAACTTGTAGCAAATGTACAATGATTGTTCCTATCCCGGCATTGCTTTTGCTGATTATCATTCGTTTGCAGGCTGTTATGGCAAGTGATTTTTCTATTGCCCAGTTCCGGTTTCTTGAAAGATTGCTCGTCGTTCATGGACACTGGTGCTACAAAAGAATAGCTCAAATGGTATATATGTGTACAAGATGTCTTCTAATTTTAATGCATCCTATTTTACTCTTTTGGTTTCTTACATATATTGTTCTGTATCCAGATCTGCTATTTCTTTTACAAGAACATAGCATTTGGTCTCACTCTCTTCTATTTTGAGGCCTTCACTGGATTTTCTGGGCAATCAGTATATAATGACTACTACCTATTACTCTTCAACGTCGTCCTTACTTCATTGCCAGTGATTGCCCTTGGAGTCTTTGAACAAGATGTTTCCTCGGAGATCTGCTTACAGGTAAGATTCAGCTAAGCTGCTGTGAGAAGTCAAACCTTAAAACTTCTGTGAATTTCTCACTCACAACAAAAGAACTCTTTCTTTGTTCTGCAGTTTCCTGCGTTATACCAACAAGGGAAGAAAAATCTCTTCTTTGACTGGTATAGAATATTCGGGTGGATGGGAAATGGTGTGTACTCCTCCCTTGTTATATTCTTTCTCAACATTGGAGTCATTTATGAGCAAGCTTTCAGAGTCAGTGGCCAAACTGCTGACATGGATGCTGTTGGTACTACCATGTTTACTTGCATTGTTTGGGCTGTGAATGTGCAAATCGCTTTGACGATGAGTCACTTCACTTGGATCCAGCACGTCTTAATCTGGGGAAGCATAGGTCTATGGTATCTTTTTGTTGCGCTCTACGGGATGATGCCTCCAAGTCTTTCAGGCAACATATATAGAATTCTAGTTGAGATTCTTGCTCCTGCACCCATATATTGGGTAACCACATTTTTGGTCACAGTGACCACAGTCCTCCCTTACTTTGCCCACATATCTTTTCAAAGATTCTTATATCCGTTGGATCATCACATCATTCAAGAGATCAAGTACTACAAGAGAGATGTAGAGGATAGAAGAATGTGGACAAGAGAACGGTCCAAAGCACGGGAGAAGACAAAGATTGGATTCACAGCTAGAGTTGACGCGAAAATCAGACATCTAAGGTCAAAGCTGAATAAGAAACAGTCAAATATGTCACATTTTTCAGCTCAAGATACAATGTCCCCAAGATCAGTATAGCTTCTGGGGCATTCTCAGGAATTTTCTCTTAAAGGTTAATTATACTTTTTAAGATTTCCAACCTGTAGAAACAGTATCAGGCTCTGGATTTTGATTTCAGACTGGAGATAGCTCTTGATGCCGTTGTGTGTATGACATGGAAGAAGGGAGAATCTTATATAGCGTGAGCTGACTGATGGTTTGGGGGTTCTTGTTGTTGTATCAGAAACAGTAACTATACATAGATTTTTTTTGTGTATACTTAGGACAGATCGCAACACCAACCAAAAAAAAGTATCATCCTCCTTTTGTTCCTCTCTCAAATGTTGTTTACACTATTCTGACATCAGATTCCAAAGGATACTTGCGAATTGTGATAGACAAACATATTTTCTCATGGTTCTTGTTTTGCTAATATTGACTCAGAAAATGCTGGACACAAGAAAGAACATATAATAAAATTGATGTTTTGGATCTTATATAGTGATTCATACAGCAACTTGTTGAAATCCAAAAAAAAACAAACAAACTTGCAAACCAAGAATGCAAAAGCTCGAAGCGGTACAACACTCTGATGAAACAGAGGAACTATTTTTTCTTGGCTTTGGGCTTGTCAATGGATGGAGCATTGTTTTTAGAAGATTCAATCCCAGTTTTGCGGCCCTCTAGCAAATTCATGGTCTCACCAATCCCAATCTTGTCTTCACCAGCCAACAACTTCGTTAGCTTATCCTCTGTGAAATCACCTTTCTTCGTCGTCAATCGTCCCTAGAGAAACAATTTAAGTCAATTGAACAAACAAGATTAGTCTTATCGATTCATCACTCTATGAGAAATTTCATCGAACAGGTGGTGGGCTACTACTATTAATGTTACAAATGTGGTGAATTTTGTTCTATCAGATTTTATAACCTGGCAGAGTCTGATGTACTTGGAGATCAATAAATCGGATTCAGAGCGAGGTTCCTTGAGAATACCCAGAAATGATCCAACACCGGAAGATGGAGAAATAGGCGGTGTGGGTGTAGTAGACGCGGACGATGCGGCTGAGAACTGTTTCTGATGGAACTTCTTCGCCGCAGCAGTAGCCGTTCTCAAAACCCTCCCCGCTTTGATCGCCATGGACAAGCACCAGCTAATGTATCTATCGTATGTGTGACTCTCTCCCTATTCTAAGTGATTATTTTTCAGATCTTTCGGTTTACGAGCAAATTAAAAAAAAAAAACTCTTAAACCCAAGCCCATCTTTTTTTTGTTTAGTTCAATTCAACCCCGCTAATCTCTTAATTCTTTACCAAAATTTCCCCAAACTATAAAAATTCAATCTGAAATTGAAGATTGTATCTACTTTATTTAGAAAATTACGTCATTAAGATTTAAAATTCGTTCATGTCATAGTCAATTCTTCCAAAAACTGTATCGGTAAATACTAAATAACAGCACTATTTATAGAAAGACAAGTTTTTAAAAATATTAGGGTATCTCTCCAATTTAAAATGGTTTTAATATTGCTTGACACTCAAGAGTCTCTCCTATAGATGGTAAATTTGAGCAAGTAATCTCTGCCAACTTGTTCTTCTCGGTTAGTTTACGACTGGTCAAAGTCTTTAACCTCCAAAAGATCCTTTATTATATAGTTTTTCAAGCTAAAAAAATCATCTGGTTTTTAAAAGCACACAATACAAAAAAAATAATACGATCCTTTCCAACCACACCAGAAATTCAGATGTTTGGGCTAAAATTACTCAACTACCTAATTTTATGATGATAAAATGAAAGAAAGTTAAGTGTTATTTTTGTCCAAACATATTCCTAAAGTTGGTAATCATAAAAACAAAGGAAGAAGATAACGCAAAAAGCTAATATAGCCCCTATTATCAACTAGCAACTCCAGATTCTGTGCTGCTTTCTTTTTTGTCCCATCATCCTCAATCCAGGAACATAATATTTCCCTGACAACCTGCAACAACAGAACAAATCTGACAAAGATTAGACACCAAAGATTTCTACAAGGAAGAATACTGATGAAAATAGTGTGTCAGGATTCTTTTTAATTCATTTACATTCTTCGTGCATCTCTCTCGCTATCACTAGCATATACTCCGCGTGTTTTGCCAGATTCATCATTCTCTCTATCTCTTCTGACGATCCTTTGACCACATCTAATTTGTTCTCTACTTCCACGAGCTTATAAGCTGCGGTTATTGAAGCTTCACCAACCATCTCCTGTGAAATAGAGGGTCCTTGACTGTGTGTCTGCCGGGGTTTCGCGTTCATCTCTTTTGGTCTCGCTACTTGTGGTGTTCTTGGTATCAAGCTATTGTCATTCATCTTGTAGAAGTTCTGTGTCTGTTGTGTGTATTGTTGCATTTTTGAAGAACCAAAAAAAATAATAATAATAATAATAAGCAGGAATGAGGACACAACACAGACCAAGAAAGATTGCGCACTTGTTCAACCAAGGCTTTCAAGACTTACTGATTTTAAGTGGCTAACCTTTTCAAGTTTTCCCTGAGCAGCAAGCCTCCTCAATCTTGAACTAAGCATCCTTCTGAAATTTGGTGGTGCTCCATGTCGTTGCTGCTATACACATACCAGACCGTTATCATGAATTTGATCATTACATCACAAACTTGTCCATTACAGGGTTAGCTGCTAAGACTGATAGTGGATACTGAACCTAATAGAGCTCTATAGTATTTTTTTAAGATTATCATACTGACTTCAATGCAATAACTAGGATCAAATTATAATCGTAATGAATGGTTGAATAATATAAGACTTTACATTGATAACTCTGATTAACAGACGAAACGTTGAGACAGATGAATAGATATGACTCAAGTAATTTAAATTTGCCAAAACCAATGCTTCATTCACATCTTAAAGTGGTACAATGATTGTGTATTTCAGAATTCAAGATAAGATTGGTGTTTAACTGTTTATATTGCTCATTAGATTAGCTTGACTTTGCTTTCAGCATAACTGAATAAGCAGCTTGCGAAATAGATCAGCGTTTCAGTGATGACAACTGGCAGAATAAAGAGAGCGCCAAAATATGAGTATATGACTAACCTCAATGCAGTTGTAAATTGCACTGACATCAGATCCATTAACATCCGTCAAGGCTGAAAGAGCTTCAAATATCATTCCATCATATCTTCATAAAATAATGGCTCATCAGAAGCGTAACAATGCAAGTAGACTAGCAATTTACAGTACTTATGAATCTCCACAGGATTAAGTACTGGCTCAGAAAAGAAGGAAGTAATGAAATCAAACCTGGGAACATTCTTCGCATCAACAACAATGTTACAAAACTCCTCAATGTTTTCAGAAGATACATTACGGATAAGTTTAGCTACTGGAGAAGGGATAGCATTAGGGATTTGATTACAGGTAGCGGCAGCTGCAGCGGAAGCCAGATCAAAAGCAGCAGCTTTGATTTTTGGTGTCCTTATCTTATCCTTAGAGCCTTGAATGCCAGGGGCAACACTTAAATTACGCCACTTATCCTAAAACATATGAAACATCGGATGACTAAGATTCGTGTTTCATAGGTAAACAAATAAGGGAGACAGTGCTAATTTTCAAATCCTGAATAGATGAAATAAAATGAAGACAGAGATATCAACCTCAAAGTTCAGACTCAACAATACATACTTTCTTTAGGTTTGAAAATTTGTGTTCGTATCAAGATTTTTCAAAAAAAAAAATCCTATGACATAAGAAGACAAAAGTCATCATAGACAATGATCGACTAAAATTGGTTCTCCTAAACCAGATTCAGAAAAGAGTAAAAAGAAAAAGAAAAGAATACCGATCACCTGCTTTAACCCTAAAGTTTCAAAATTTTGTCGTGCAAACCATAACTAGAGATTCTACTTGCATAGCATTAGATTAAAACAAGTACACATTTTCTATAACCGTCTTAGCTAGTGTCATATACAGCCATTATAGCGAATCAAACACCTAGATCTCAGAGTAATATGAAGACCTTCTCGCAGGTGAAAACTACAAAAGAAACAGAGAAGACAACCTGTCGACTTGACTCACCAGAGTAGAAACTCAATTCAAGAAAAAATCTACAAATTATAATCTTTCTTCAGCAAAAACTTACACTCAAATAAAGCAACTAAAATTCAAAGTCCAGTAAAAGATGATAGAACACATAAATAGTAAATATTAGAGAAGTAACAAATCACACTTCAATCATCATTGGGGAAAAAAACAAACACAAACGACGCACTCAATTCATATCAGTAACCTACTCTAAAACAAAAGCACCGGGAGAAGATTGAACCAATCACAAAATTTCAAATTTCAACTCCAAAGAAGTCTTGAACTAAATCAGACGTATTCAGTTAACAAAGTGATCATTCCCGTTGTGCTTTTAAACTCTATAATTAGGGTTTCCCATGTTTCAACAACAGCCAGTAAAAAAAAAGAAGGAGTAATTGAAGAAGAAGATAATAATTATAAATAAAATAAAAGAAAAACCTTGAGGTCGATGTTGGAACGATTAGAGAGCTGCCCATCGAATTCAGAATCGCGGAGAATATTCTTCCACTTGCCGGGACCGTGCTTTCTAACACCGGCGAGTAATGCCTCCTCTTCCTCCGCCGTCCATTTAAGCTTCTGGTTTCCCATCTCTTCTGTTATCGCCTCTTTGTGTCGCTTCTTCGTTTTTTTGTGTGTATATAATCACACAAATCAAATATTATTGGTGACAAAGGACGTCTCGCCGCCGATTCTTCCGCCGCGCTTTGTCCCCAATAACTTATTGCTTTTTTTTTCTCTTCTTATTATTCAATATTTATTTGCAAATCCATACAAAAATCTTTTTTTGATATATGTATGTATATCTATTGGGTATATTGAAGAGATCAATCTACAAAATGGGTTGTTATGGTAGCATTTACAATTTAAGAAGCATATTATGTAAAAGTTTGAAAACTATAGGGTCGTAATTGGAAAAAACTTAAATTGGGTAAAGATTTTGGGGTAAATAATTCTAAATAAAACATCAGGGGTCAAATTCGAATCAATCACAAAATCTTACCAACCCTAAAAATGTCTCTTTTCGAATTCTGAGCTTTTCTCTGTCTCTCTCTCTCACTCACTCACTCACTCCGTCGTCTTCTAATGGCGATCAATCATGGCTCGGATCACGAGTCCGACGAAAACACGCGTCTTTACCATCCTTACCAGAGCTACCAAGTCCCGATCAAAGCTCAGTATCTTTACAAGCTCCCTACTTCTCCAGAATTCCTCTTCACGGAAGAGTCCCTCAAGCAGCGTCGATCATGGGGGGAAAATCTCACCTTCTACACTGGGGTAGGTTATCTCGGCGGATCTGTAGCCGGTGCTACAGCTGGGGTCTTCTCCGGTATCAGGAGCTTTGAAAATGGAGACACGACTAAGCTTAAAATCAACAGGATTTTGAATTCGTCTGGTCAGGCAGGTCGCACTTGGGGTAATAGGATTGGGGTGCTTGGGTTGATCTACGCAGGGGTTGAGAGCGGTGTGGTGGTGGTAACTGATAAAGACGATGTTTGGACTAGTGTTGTGGCTGGCCTCGGAACCGGAGCGGTCTATAGGGCAGCTCGAGGAGTGAGATCTGCGTCTGTGGCTGGTGCTCTTGGCGGAGTAGCGGCTGGTGCTGTTGTCGCTGGGAAGCAGGTTTTCAAGCGGTATGCTCACATATGAAGAACCGGAGTGATCTTTAGAGTACCTGTATGGGATAGGGAAATCATAAAAATCAGAGCTTTCTGGGGTTTCTAGGGTAGAATTCTGGTTTTCATATAGCAAGATTAAAGCTTGAGAACCTTTATTTATATATAATAACAATGATAATAAAGGTTTTACCGTTTGGTATTTGAATCTCCATGAGTTCTTGCTTATGATCATGCTAGTTTTTGTTATTTGTTGTGCCTCTTTTTCACTTGTCCAAAAAGCGTGGATGTTGTTGTTATCAGACTGACTCAAGAGGTGAAATAGCTTTCGTTCTCCTTTCCTCAATGACTCTATCTTTCATCATTTTGTAAAGAAGAATGAATAGTTTAAACTGTTCACACTATGTGATTGTTCGACTGTGGTATTCACCAGTGATTGTTTGGCTCTGTTATTCACCAGTGTTGATCGCTCATTTGTTAACAGTTGGCCATCTAATCTCTACTAGCATTTCTGAGTTATTTTAAGTTCTTGGTTTCTCTAGCGGGGACTTTTTCTTATTGTATGTGATTGTTCGTTGATCCAGAACGTGCGAGTATCACACATATCCCTTAGTTGTACTCATTTTCATATCCGGACTCTCTGTTGAAGTTTTTCGTTTTATCTCTGAAATTTCTCTAGGTAACGACTTCAACAATATGTTTCATGATATAACGTGGATCTGTTGTGGATTTCTCCTTTTTGCCTCTTAAGTCTCAAGTATCTTTTGCTTTTTGCATGCTGTGTATTAAGTCTAAGCCGGTATTGTCTCAAATTGACAAAGTGCCTTGTCTGCTAACATTGCTGGTGCAGCTCTGACAGGTATTCCCTTAGGTTTAAATTATTTGTGTGTGATTACTTGCATCAAAAAATTTACATTCAAATAAGATAGGCTGTAATTTCTGTATCTTAGAAAAGATTTTATTGTGCTGCAGATGGAATGCTCTTGCGCAAAGGTGAGTTGAATTTGCAAGGGCGAGACAACTCTTCTATAAGAAAGGTGTTTTTTTCAAGAGACCAAAAAATAAAGTGTTTGATATACAAGATAGGAACTTCGACAGTATGGGAGATCAACATTGAACTTTGGGTGGAGTACAAATCATGAAATACTGACAGCAAATTCCATCGCATTGGCTTGTTTATGATCATGTAAATCGCCTTCGTCTAATAAGTACGGGAGGGCATCGGATGCTTAAACTGAGCAAGTTCATCGCAGATCTCAGAGATAGCCAATGTCGCTTCACTTTGTTCTACGTCGAAGTTCCAATGTTTTTGTCAATAGGATGTTCTCAATGCATCCTCTATCTGCATGATTGAAATAGAGACTCAGGAATCAAAGAAGTCGATATTGTATTCCTTTTCGAGATGAAGATTAGATATGTGTTATTGCAGGTTCTAATAAACCAACCTGAGAGGAAGATATTGGGGAAAGAGGAACCGAATTGTGAGCACGTGACACAGAAAATATTCTGTTGGAGTTACGTACTTCATGATCCTCTGTTGCAAACTCCCGTAGTTTGCTCAGTGCAGGCAGCAAAACGGAAGCAAGATCAGGTCTATCCTTTTTCCGCAGCTCGCAGCACTGCAGAGCCAACTGAGCTAGAACCAGAGTCTCTTCTTCAGGCCAGTCTGATATTTTTGGATCCAAAACTTCTCTGAGTCTCTTCTTCTCAATTGCTTTCTCTACTCTATGGCTTAAACCCATTGCTGGCATCGCTGTGATGATTTGCAGAAGCACCACCCCAAATGAGTACAAGTCAGACTTCACTCCAAGCATTCCCGTTTGCTGGTACTCGGGGTCAATATAACAAAATGTACCTGTTTCAGCGATTGGATACATGTTAGGACACCAAAAGGAGATGGAAAGATTATATTTGTTTGGTTCAAGGTAAAATGAAAGTATTACCGGCTGCAGCAGTCATGTGATAATGGCTGAAGCTATCAGCAATAGCGGGAGGTACCAACCGAGCTAAACCAACATCACTGATTTTGCTAATGAAATGTCTGTCTAGCAGAATGTTTGCTGGCTTCAGATCTCGATGTACTAGTGGCTCGGGTTTGGCCTGGTGAAGGAAAAGAAGTCCTGTAGCAATCTCAGCAGCGATTCTGAACCGTTCTCTCCAAGATAATGGTGGAGTATTATCTTTGCAGAAGAGACGATCTTCTAGTGTTCCATTTTCCATGTACTCATACACAAGACAGCCATACTCGGGACAAGCACCGAGGAGGATCACCATGTTAGGGTGCCTCATGCAACTTAGAACCTCGATCTGGTGAGAAAAACATATGCAAATTAGTATGGAGAAGACATGCAATATATTAGGGATGATGTCAGATTATATTACTACCTCTTGGTTGAACTGCTTCAGGCCTTGTGAAATATCTGACTTCAAGATTTTGATGGCAACAGAAGTGTTTTCAAGAACGGCTTTATACACAGGTCCGTACCCTCCTTCCCCAATCTTTAGAGTATCTGAAAAACCGTCTGTAGCACTTTCAACATCTCTTATGCTATATCTTCTGTAGGATATGCTATTGGCCATCTTCTGTTCCTTGAACCTGGCCTGCATCTCCACAAGTCTTCTTTTGTGGGTCTCCATTTCCGCTAGACGTTGTGCCATTTCAGCTGCTTCGATCGCACTCTGTGTTTTTTGCTTATCCATCTCAGACAAAGCCCTAAGCATCTCTCTTGCTGCCTTTGATTCCTCCAGCTTTTCAGTTTCCGCGGCAGCTCTAGGTACTTGAAGATGAGGGGCCTGCAAGCATTTATTCAATTTCTGATATTGGGACCTTTTCAAGGAGGCATTCTCGGTTGTCCATATGGAAGTAAGTATCTTACACTTTCTCTACACATGGAAGCGTTAAACTGCTGCAATTGGAGTCTCAATCTTCTCACCTCTGCTTCAAGATTTTGATTCTGAGCATATTCATGCACAAAGAACACAAACATCTCAGAACCATGCACTTGATATTCTGCATACCCGAAAACACCAAATCGACGTTTTTGGAACATTAATTTACCTGGTGTTCAGTGATAATTCCCTCAGATAAGCCTTCCTCTCCATCAGTCATCTCAGACTACAGATTTGAAAGAAAATGTAAAAGGCCAGAAAAATTGGAGGCAAGAATGTCGGTTTGAAACGTGATGAGGATACTACTAACCATGGATGTGGAAGAGTGTGAGCTTCCACCATAGGTGGATCGTCCTAGGATGCTGTAGAAACTAGCATTTGATTCAGCACTGTGACCGCTGGAAGAGGATTCATTGCTAAGCTCTGACAGAGGACTCCTGTTAATGGTTGGCTTGTAATGAGGTTTAGGTGGAGAAAAATCTTCTTTCAACGCAGGAGATGACCTGCAAGAATGATAAACCAATGATTCCTGTGAAATAAAAAAAAGCAATGATTCACCAGACAGAACCGGATGAAAAAACCATGTTAATTACCTTCCGGGTTCACTGGAAGGGGTATAACTTGGTGGGCCAGGATCAGACATCATTGCGGGTTGTTTTGAAGGAGGAGGAGAGTGTTGAGGACCTTGAGGTGTCTGAGTCCGAGTCGCTGATCTGCTTGTTATGAGCCTACCTTTAGACACAATAAAGACAGCACATGTATCTGGAGCTGTTTTAAGCAGCGTCGTTGGCACATCTGCGCTCTTAAACTTCCTGGTTAAGACCATAGCAAAGAGTTTTAGCATTCATGGAACCGAAGTTTGAGATTACATTAGTAGGTTATATGAGAGAAAGATAGAGACTTGAGGAAGGAATTTCGCGCAGAGGCTCCAAGGACTATATTTGCAATGGAATTATTGGTGATGTAGTCAATAATTGCACTCGAGATGTCAATATCGTGAAGAAGAACCTCAGTTGCTATAATCTGAGAGAACATATATGATGAGGTCAGAGCTATATATATATACATATGTGTGATTGTTGTAAACAGACAGAGAGATTGATCTCTGACCCCTTTCCGAGCACAGAATCCTCTATAGGGAAGGAAGAACTGGTGCGCCTCTTCCTGGTTGTCATGTGTAGCCTCTGTGTTCTCTCCTGCACCAATTCCTGTTATAAGAAATATCGTTAGATTGATTGATGATGGTGGTGATGATGGTATAGAAGAGATGATAACGATGCCATTACTCAATTTGGTTTGAACATGGAGAAGGATACAGTTTGAAGAATCGACGATGATATTATCGACAGCCCATTTCAAAGCGTGTTGGCTGTTTTTATCTTTATCAATGGCTATGGCGGTAACTGCTTTACTGTCTTTTCCTTTAAGTCTTCTTGCAGCCATCTTTCTCAGCCCTCGAGATGATAATGTCTGAAACTTGTTTCTCGAGAAACTAGAAAGACTTGTGGCCTTTTAGCCTCAGGAGGAGGAAATGAGGAGACAGAATGATAATGAAAAATGGTAAAAGAAATTGAGAAGAGAAGAGGAGAGGAGAAGAGAAAACAGATGTTAACTGTTTTTGTTTGTTGGGAAAATCCAAACCTTATAATGGTTTCTGCACTTTGCTAAATTTAGCGGGTTTTATTTCCAACAATTTAACAGTCTTTTTCAATTTTAGTTGATGACTTATCTTTACAATGTTTTTTTTATTTTAGGAACTTCCATCTCATATTTTGTAAGCTGCAATTCTTTTTTATTATTTGACAGCATCTTGTAAATTGTATAATTAGGACAAATATTTGCGTAATGACATCTTATTTTAATATATGTAAACTAGGATAATTTGGAATCCAAAAAGTTCAAACTGATTTTATGATTGATTGGACCAACGTTTCATACCTCAAATGTTTGTGATGATCTGAAACTATGCGG
>NC_025687.1:7917657-7919667 GCF_000633955.1 Camelina sativa
CCAGGATCAGACATCATTGCGGGTTTTTTTGAAGGAGGAGGAGAGTGTTGAGGACCTTGAGGTGTCTGAGTCCGAGTCGCTGATCTGCTTGTTATGAGCCTACCTTTAGACACAATAAAGACAGCACATGTATCTGGAGCTGTTTTAAGCAGTGTGGTTGGCACATCTGCGCTCTTAAACTTCCTGGTTAAGACCATAGCAAAGAGTTTTAGCATTCATGGAACCGAAGTTTGAGATTACATTAGTAGGTTATATGAGAGAAAGATAGAGACTTGAGGAAGGAATTTCGCGCAGAGGCTCCAAGGACTATATTTGCAATGGAATTATTGGTGATGTAGTCAATAATTGCACTCGAGATGTCAATATCGTGAAGAAGAACCTCAGTTGCTATAATCTGAGAGAACATATATGATGAGGTCAGAGCTATATATATATACATATGTGTGATTGTTGTAAACAGACAGAGAGATTGATCTCTGACCCCTTTCCGAGCACAGAATCCTCTATAGGGAAGGAAGAACTGGTGCGCCTCTTCCTGGTTGTCATGTGTAGCCTCTGTGTTCTCTCCTGCACCAATTCCTGTTATAAGAAATATCGTTAGATTGATTGATGATGGTGGTGATGATGGTATAGAAGAGATGATAACGATGCCATTACTCAATTTGGTTTGAACATGGAGAAGGATACAGTTTGAAGAATCGACGATGATATTATCGACAGCCCATTTCAAAGCGTGTTGGCTGTTTTTATCTTTATCAATGGCTATGGCGGTAACTGCTTTACTGTCTTTTCCTTTAAGTCTTCTTGCAGCCATCTTTCTCAGCCCTCGAGATGATAATGTCTGAAACTTGTTTCTCGAGAAACTAGAAAGACTTGTGGCCTTTTAGCCTCAGGAGGAGGAAATGAGGAGACAGAATGATAATGAAAAATGGTAAAAGAAATTGAGAAGAGAAGAGGAGAGGAGAAGAGAAAACAGATGTTAACTGTTTTTGTTTGTTGGGAAAATCCAAACCTTATAATGGTTTCTGCACTTTGCTAAATTTAGCGGGTTTTATTTCCAACAATTTAACAGTCTTTTTCAATTTTAGTTGATGACTTATCTTTACAATGTTTTTTTTATTTTAGGAACTTCCATCTCATATTTTGTAAGCTGCAATTCTTTTTTATTATTTGACAGCATCTTGTAAATTGTATAATTAGGACAAATATTTGCGTAATGACATCTTATTTTAATATATGTAAACTAGGATAATTTGGAATCCAAAAAGTTCAAACTGATTTTATGATTGATTGGACCAACGTTTCATACCTCAAATGTTTGTGATGATCTGAAACTATGCGGTATACATGACATACATACCACAGAAATAGAATCATCACTACTCTCTACTCTCGATCACTTGCGAAACTACGAGCGCATTAGAGTGCTGACTGGGCCTGAACTGTTAGTCCATTAAAACTAGTTTTGGTCGGCGTGACTTTTTCTTGTACAAGACTAGGCCTGCCTGGGAGTGGGACATTAATTTGGAACCTAATTAATTAATTAGACCGAACCGAGAATTTGAAGATTTCAGTTGAGTTCGGGTTTATCACCCTATTACAAAATTGCTCTTTGTTAGACGAATTCAAATGTTTTAAAGAAACGATGTTTTGTATATATTTAAAAAGGATCATATCGTTTTCCATAATTCTGGCTTTTTTTGATTACTAATTTTGACAATGAGATTCAAATTTCATGCCATTTCACTCTATAGTCTTATAATAAATAAATATATACGTGTGTATCGAATATAAATTGATCTATTCATTTTATTATAGTGTACTTTAAAATCAATAAGCTAGTTTGTTGTTAACTTAGTTGTGTAATAAGAAGAAGAAGTCTAAAAGAAGATATAAACAGAGAAGACTTGAAGCTTTAAAGAGGAAAGGACACGCGGCAACAATCTTGCCATTATTGAATAAAAGAAAGATTAATAAATGAATTAAAAAACTGATTGGATCAACGTGTTA
>NC_025687.1:7920934-7921816 GCF_000633955.1 Camelina sativa
TTTTTTTTTTTTCCTTCTTCTTTTGTTGTTGTTGTTGTTGTTGTTGTTGCTGATTCAAATCAATCCTCTCTGTTTCTTCTTGTCCTTGCTCTTATTCAGTTTCACCTGACTTTTGTTTTTGGATAAAGTTTTGAGCTTTGTGTGCAGTACTCTCTCTTGTGATCTCTCTTGGAAACAAAGTAAAAGGTTGAATTTTTTTTTTTGAGGGGGTTTCTAAATTAGGTTTAGTGTGGGATTATTGAGTGTTTTATCTTTCTGATTCGATGAAGATCAAGAGTTATTGAGGATCGTAAAGAGTGATCACAATTACAGAGGATCCGTTTCGTATAGATCCGTCAGATCTGTTCACCTGGAGGTACGCCACTTCTTCTTGATTCACTAGTTAGTGTGGAAAAAAACGCCGGTTGGGTTCCTGTGGAAAGCTGAATTTGGATGTAGTATCACTATATCAGACCATAGCTTAGAGAAAGAATGATGAAGGTTATTGAATCGCTTAGCTCTGTTTGTAGCCGTTAAACGTGTGGCAGCTGCTTAGGAACTCATGGAAGAGATTGCACCGGCGGTTGCGCTGACTTTGAGTTTAGCCAACACCATGTGTGACTCTGGAATCTCATCTACTTTAGATATTACCGAGCTGGAGAATGTTACTGATGCTGTTGACATGTTGTCTGATCACAAAAGTCATAGATATTGTAACGGAGTGGTCGATTCTATGATGGAACATGTTTCAGAAGAACCACAAGAGAAAACTTTATCTGAAGTGAGAAGCTTGTCTTCTGATTTTAGTGGAACTGTCCAAGAATCAGAAGAAGATGAGCCATTAGTTTCTGATGCCACTATTATAAGCGAGGGTTTAATAGTTGTGGACGCTAGGTCTGAGAT
>NC_025687.1:7923770-7925307 GCF_000633955.1 Camelina sativa
GTCATTAGGTTGCCTGAAGAAAATCCTAATGTAGCAAGAGGAAGCAGGAGTGTCTATGAACTAGAGTGTATACCTCTTTGGGGCACAATCTCAATTTGCGGTGGAAGATCTGAAATGGAGGATTCTGTTAGAGCTTTACCTCATTTTCTGAAAATACCCATCAAAATGCTTATGGGGGATCATGAAGGGATGAGTCCAAGTCTCCCATATCTCACTAGCCACTTCTTTGGTGTATATGATGGCCACGGAGGCGCTCAGGTATACTGTACTTTGCAAATCCTTATATTGATATTAGCAATAGAGAGTCAGTTCAACTATGAACCTGGGAGATAAATGAATTTATGTTTTGCTGCCATAGGTTGTATGTATATATGATAAGGGTTTGCTGGAAACGGGATTCTTTGCAGGTTGTTATGTAATATGTGATGGCTTTGGTGGAAATGGGATTCTTGCAGGTTGCTGACTATTGTCATGATAGGATCCACTTTGCTTTGGCTGAAGAAATCGAACGGATCAAAGTGGAATTGTGTAGGAGGAACACTGGCGAGGGTAGGCAGGTCCAGTGGGAGAAAGTCTTTGTAGATTGTTACCTAAAGGTCGATAACGAGGTTAAAGGGAAAATCAACAGACCTGTTGTTGGTTCTTCTGATAGGATGGTTCTTGAAGCTGTTTCCCCTGAAACCGTCGGATCAACTGCTGTGGTTGCTTTGGTTTGTTCATCGCATATAATAGTCGCAAACTGTGGTGACTCTAGAGCGGTTTTACTCCGAGGCAAAGACTCCATGCCTTTATCAGTTGACCACAAAGTAAAAAATTCTTCTCTTTCCCTCTATAATAAATTAATACAATCAGAGAAAGCTCCAAACTTCTCATTCATGAAATTTCTTACACTCTTTCTGCAGCCAGATAGAGAGGATGAGTATGCAAGAATAGAAAAAGCTGGAGGAAAGGTTATACAATGGCAAGGTGCTCGTGTTTCTGGCGTTCTTGCCATGTCCAGGTCCATCGGTAGGTCAACCCCGCACTGTTTTTCTTCAATCTTGCTCTGTGACAGAAATCTTAAGAGAGTTATATGGGCCAAAGTTGTCGATAAATTGAGCATTCAGTAACCTTATTAAGAGATGAGGATCATTACTGTTACAGTCTCTGCAAACTTAGTATAACGCCTCAAAATGGGTTTCAATCTGCATCATTTTCAGGTGATGAATATCTGGAGCCATATGTAATACCAGACCCCGAAGTGATGTTCATGCCACGAGCAAGAGAAGACGAGTGTCTTATATTGGCCAGTGATGGACTTTGGGATGTAATGAGTAACCAAGAAGCTTGCGATTTTGCGAGGAAACGGATCTTGGCTTGGCACAAGAAGAATGGAGCACTGCCTTTAGCTGAGAGAGGTGTAGGGGAAGACCCCGCGTGTCAAGCAGCGGCTGATTATCTCTCCAAGCTCGCTCTTCAAAAGGGAAGCAAAGACAATATCTCGATCATAGTGGTCGACTTGAAAGCTCAAAGAAAGTTCAAGACCAGATCTTGAAAA
>NC_025687.1:7926322-7936849 GCF_000633955.1 Camelina sativa
TCAAGACCTTGATGATGCATAGCTAAAAAAGTCCATTCCTTTTTCTCATGGACTTGAATGTGTATGTTTGTTATGTATAAGAAGAATAGAGAAGAAGTGTTTCTTTTTATAATTTTTATCTTGGGATCTTTCATAAAAAGTGTAGGTATCATGTTGTAATATTGGAGATGTGACGTATGGGAATTGTAATTGAATTTTATGTCACTTTTGATACTTTTCTGTAATATATTTTCTTCTTTATATAAATACTTGTTGTAGTAGAGTAACTATTGTCTCTTTTTATCTGTTGTTATGCAAAAAGTAATAGTACTGATTACCTAACTATACTATAAACTGATTTATAAAACATAACAAATAATGGTGTTTCAAGAGGGTTGTTCTTGTAACAAAAGTCTCTCCAATTTCATTGTGGAGGTGTAGAAAGGTAGGATTGATCTGCCCGAAAAAAAAAAAGGTAGGATTGATCTTTTAGACTCTACAGAAAAGTCGAGAGTTTACAGAATGAAACTGAAACCTAATTGACGGATGGATGAGAGTTACATAAGAGATCATAACTGGTGTTTTTAGTGGTGATGTACACTCTCAAACGATGTGCTGAGCCAAAGCAAGGATCTTGAGCTGTTTCTTGTTCCGCATTTCATGTGGGACAGGACCAAACACTCGGGTACCAGTTGGTTGGTTAAACTCCACTTTGTTCTTCTTATTCTCCTCCACTTTCTTCTTCTTCTTCTCCTTAATGCCCACAACTACAATCGCATTGTCATCAAACTTGACTTGGCTTCCATCAACGCGCCCTTTCTGCATCGCAGCACGCACAACCACACCATAAACGACCCTTCCTTTCTTCACTTTACCTTTTGGAATCGCCTCTTTCACAGAACCAACAATGATATCGCCAAGTCTTGCTCCTTTCTTATTAGCTTTCAGGGATTGAATGCACTTCACCTCTTTTGCACCGGAGTTATCCACGACTTTGAGAGTCGTCCCCATTTGAATGAATGTCCTTTGTTGCTGCTGTAAATTGGAAAAATCATCAGGACACAGTTCACATGTTAAGAAAGTTTCATCAAGATAAAGATATATCTTGGCAAATATTATATATCTTGATGAGGCTTTTTGACCTGAGAGAGGATGTTTCCATTCATAATTCCATTGGAGGAATTCATCAAACCAGAGAAAGCATTGCTAAGACTTCCAAGCAATGAGCATCCTGCTCCATATTTTCGATGAATCAAATCAAAAACAGAGAAGCATTAGTTAGTGACATCAACAAACACAAGAACAACAAAAATTAATACTCTTGACTCTGCATTTCATGAACCAAACCAAGCAAAGATCATGACTCAAATCAATTACAACTTCAACGACACAAATACGTGAAACCAACAATGAACATATCTTCTTCTCAATGATTTGATTTAATTTTTTTTTTTTGTGCCAGCCAAACTCACAAAGAGTGTAGAAGATTTAAGATAATTTCGAAACTTTAAACACGGTTCTTCGTAGTACTCAGTGTTGCATACGATCTAATAGTATGGGAGTAGAGATATTATTTTATTGAAAGAAGTAAACTTTATCAAACATTATATAATAATAATAAAAACCCAAAAAATTTTGGGACTAAAAGAAAGAACAGTGTGAGATGAAAACGTAAAAGTACCTCGAGAGAATCTGGAGGCTAAAGCTGCCGCCATTTCTGCGATTTAGAGGTTTCAGTCGTAGTGTACGGCTCAGGGCCAGGAGGATCTGAGAGTGAATGAATGAATCGTACGATTGATTTGCCCAAATGTAATGTCCGAAGTTTTAGGGTTTTCCTTTTACCCGTCTCGATCATCAGGGCTTTGTGTACTGATAAGCGGCAGAATTATAAGCAGAGAAAGCGACAAAATGTTCAAAAAGTGGGCGTGCCGGAGTGGTTATCGGGCATGACTAGAAATCATGTGGGCTTTGCCCGCGCAGGTTCGAATCCTGCTGCTCACGTTTTTTTAATTCTCCCTTTTATTTTCCATCATATTTACCCTAATATCTCAAATAATGACCTTTTTAACAAAACGAAAATATACTTTCTTATCTTTACATTTTACCAGGGCTACAGCTTATTTTCCAACTATTTTTACTTTTTTTTTTAATATCTTGTATCTAATCAGAATGTAAAGAGAAGGTCTGCTTATTTCAGATAACATTTTGATAGCTCAGCAAATGTTTCATGGTCTCCAAACCAATCCTTCTTGTAAAGGGAAGTTCATGGCCATCAAGACACACATGAGCAAGGCTTATGACAGGGTCAAATGGATTTTTGTTGAGCTTTTACTCAGGCAATTCGGTTTTTGTGATAAATGGGTTTCTTGGATTATGTCTTGTGTTACGTCGGTTCAATATAAAGTCTTGATTAATGGTCAGGCATATGGCTCCATTACTCCTTGTCGGGGATTGCGGCAGGAGGATCCCCTATCTCCCTATCTTTTTATTCTTTGTACGGAAGTGCTTATCGCACATTTCCGTAAGGCGGAACGGATGAAGCTTATTACTGGCATTAAGGTTTCGACCGCTAGTCCTGCTATTTCTCATCTTTTGTTTGCGGATGACAGTCTCTTCTTCTGTCGGGCCAATAGGGAGCAATGTGAGTTGGTGCTCCAGATACTTCGGAAGTATGAGCGGGCTTCAGGCCAACAAATTAATTTCCAGAAATCATCGGTCCAGTTCGGGCATAAGGTGGACCACGTCCTGAGGGAAGAGTTAAAAGGGGTTTTAGGTATTACTAATTTGGGTGGCATGAGTTCTTATTTAGGGATACCGGAGAGCTTAAGGGGGGCAAAGACGCAAATCTTTTCGTTTGTTCAGGATAAATTACAATCACGGGCAAGTGGTTGGCCGGCTAGGCTTCTGTCCAAGGGCGGTAAAGAGGTAATGATTAAATCTGTTGCTACTGCTGTCCCAACGTTTGTGATGTCGTATTTTCGGTTACCCAAAACGATTACAAGGAAGCTAACTAGTGCGATTTCAAACTTTTGGTGGAGTGCATCTAGCCAATCAAGAGGATTTTACTGGGTGGCATGGGATAAACTATGTAGCGGTAAATGTGAGGGAGGTTTGGGTTTTCGATGTTTGGATGATTATAATACCGCCCTGCTAGCAAAGCAGCTCTGGCGTTTGATCTCTGTTCCGGATTCACTTTTTGCACGGGTTTTTAAAGGCCGGTATTTTCGGCATTCTGATCCCTTGGATCCAATAAAATCTTATTCGCCGTCTTATGGGTGGCGAAGCATTATTTCTGCTCGCTCTCTGGTTACTAAAGGACTTATTAAACGGGTAGGATCAGGTGTTTCCATCTCTGTATGGAATGACCCTTGGATCCCTGCTCAATCTCCGAGACCAGCATTAGACACGGGGGTGTCGTTTGACCCTCTGCTCTCCGTTCACAATCTTATTGACAGGAATTCTAATTCCTGGGATATGGCTCAGCTAACGGCTACTTTTGTACCAGAGGATGCCGCCATAATCTCCGCCATACCGCTACGACAACCGGACAAACCGGATTTGTTAGGTTGGCATTTTACCAAGTCCGGTAAATATTCGGTGAAGTCAGGGTATAATACCCTTCGGTTACATAAGTCGGCTACGGTAGGACTAAAGGTCCTTGGGCCAGACTATGTTCCCCTACAGGCCTTTGTGTGGAAAATCAGGTGCCCACCAAAACTTTGACACTTCAGGTGGCAAGCACTCTCGGGTTGCATAGCAGTCACAGCTAACTTACGGAAGCGTGGGCTGACCTGTGATCCCGTGTGTGGCCTTTGTGGCTATGAGGCGGAGACAATTAATCATACTCTGTTTGAATGTCCGCCAGCCAGACAGGTTTGGGCCTTGTCACAATTCCCGACGGCCCGGGGGTTTTCCCTTCGCCTTCTATTTTCACAAATATGGATTTCCTATTTTGGCGGTTTAAGGATGTTCCATCACATGATGGCTTCCCGTGGATTCTATGGTATATTTGGAAAGCACGAAATGATAAACTTTTCAGCAACTTGGATTCTAATCCAAATGCAATTTTGCGTTTAGCGGAGGATGAGGCTAAAGCCTGGTTTCTGGCTCAGACAGAGTCCATAGGGCCAGAGACGACTCTTCCGAATACGGGTGTAATATATGGGGATGGGGGTCTCGGGGTTCTCAGATCTCTGACGAGTTATCGTTGTTATATTGATGGCTCTTGGAAAGCGTCAGATAGGTTTGCTGGTCAAGGATGGTTCTGCGTTTCGCCTACGGGAGATGACCTTACTGTGGGAGCCGTCAACATTCGTCGCAACCTTTCACCTCTTCATGCTGAGATGGAAGCTCTTCTATGGGCAATGAGATGCATGATTGGGGCGGATAATCATTCTATTGTTTTCCTTACAGATTGCTCCGACTTAGTGAAGATGGTGTTTTCGCCTTCTGAATGACCAGCTTTCACGCCTTATCTAGAGGATATACAGGTGGATGAAGAGGAGTTCACATCGTTTTCATTAATCTACATTCCTCGCTCTCAGAATGGTAAAGCGAATAATTTAGCGCGACGTGTTCGTTCATTTCCGCAATTAGTTACCTTTGTAAACAATTTACCTTCGCATTGGCTCGTTTGAGTCAATCTTGTATGCTGTTGTAAAAAAAAAAAATCAGAATGTAGAAAAAAACTAAAAATTTAAAAAATAATAGTAGTCTTCAAAAAATGGTGTCCTAATAAATAAAAAGATTTATTTCCACTTTTTCAACGTTTTTATATTCCTTTTATAATAGTTGGTTCATGAACATACGTGACAAAATCCAAATTTTCTAAAATGTTTTGAAATATTCCTTAATAAAAAATAAAATAAAAAAGAAACGTAGAGTGAAGCGATGCCGTCCATTTTGAAGCGAGCCGGTGGGACCCAGTAGTATCCGTATCAGACAAGAGACAAAATAAAAAGAGACATCAAACGCTCTTTCTTCCGCAGCAAAATCAAACGAAACGCTATTTTCTTTTTTTTTTCATAATTTGAAACTCTCCACCGCACACACCAAAAGAGAGATTCTCGCCGGAGACGAAAAGGGCTTTCCTTTCCAGAGATTTCCGGAGAAAAGTTGTTGACTTTATCACTCCCCAAGTCTCTCTCTCTCCCCTCCCCTCCCCACCCACAACAAGTAGAGATTTTTCTGCTCCAATCTCATCATCATCATCTGGGGTTTTGTTTTCCCCCTTTCTTTTCAAATGGTAAATTCAAATGTATTCACTCATTCCCCCTTTCTCGCTTCTTTGTTTTATTTTGGCAATTGGAAACCCTACTTGCTTGTTTCGTTAATGTTGTTGTTGTTGTTCTTGCGTTTGCTTACCTTATTGGTTTTCCTTAATCGAGACTCTAATTCTTTTTTTGCCTATGATTGTTTTTTAACTTCTGCACGGTTTTGGTTTGACTATGTCTAGCTCTCTTCGACCAGCTTGCTCTTTTTCTGACTTTTTCGTATATTTTTTTGCCTAGAGCTGCAATGTAGATGACATATGTGTTAATTGAACTCGTGAATTATTGGAGGCAGTGTTGTTCATGTTTTTTTATTGCAATGCAATGGTTGCAGGCTGCTCCAGTCATAATTGTGGGCTCACATGTGTGGGTTGAAGATCCACATTTGGCATGGATAGATGGACAAGTTACTCGAATCGATGGTGATAACATTCATGTCAAAACTAATAAGGGGAAAACCGTAAGTTTCTTCAAGATTATACCTTTTTTTTTTTTTTTACTTGAATATAGACGATTAGTTTGATGAGTTCTTTGCTGTCTAAGTATAAATGTTCGGACTTCCTTGTTGGCCATGGTTCTCCTCACATGCCCCTGTGTCGTATGGATTTCAGGTTGTGACCAATGTATATTTTCCCAAGGATACGGAAGCTCCACCTGGAGGTGTAGATGACATGACTAAACTTTCATACTTGCATGAGCCTGGAGTCTTACAAAACCTAGAGACAAGATATGAACTCAATGAAATCTACGTAAGATATTTTACCTTTTTTTCTAGCTATGATACTAATAAGTTATGATACGAATAAGTTTTGTGTTACTTCTGTAGACCTATACAGGGAATATTCTAATTGCAGTTAATCCATTCAAAAGGCTGCCTCATATTTATGAAACCGATATGATGGAACAATATAAGAGAGTTGCACTTGGAGAACTAAGTCCTCATGTTTTTGCAATCGGGGATGCTGCATACAGGTTTGTGCATGTTCACATCCATCTTTTTATCATACTTCTAATCTGTTTTGTGATATAATTTACTTATTTAGTCACTGTGTAAGATATTAGGGCGATGATTAATGAAGGAAAAAGCAATTCGATTTTGGTAAGTGGCGAAAGTGGTGCTGGTAAAACTGAGACGACAAAGATGCTCATGAGGTACCTTGCCTTTTTGGGAGGGAGGTCTGGTGTAGAAGGAAGGACAGTTGAACAGCAAGTCTTAGAGGTTTGTTTTAACTTTCATGTTTTAATGAGGATTGTTCCATTTATGTTTGTATGCAACTAAATGCTTATATCCCCACATGAAATATTGCAGTCCAATCCGGTTCTTGAAGCATTTGGCAATGCAAAAACTTTACGAAACAACAATTCGAGGTGCATTCTCCATCTTTCTAAATCTGGTTTTTATCAGCTAAGTTCATTAATTAGTAATTAGTTTGTTACCAGGATTTATTGTTAAATGCTTGGTTCCTTAGATTTTTTAAAAATGCTTTTATAATTCTTCTGGTTATGCCTTAAGAAAATTCGTACTCATGATTGTTTGGCCATTTTCATTCTTCTTGATGGCACCACCTTGCAGTCGTTTTGGTAAATTTGTTGAAATCCAATTTGACAAGAATGGAAGGATATCTGGGGCAGCTATTAGGACTTATCTGCTGGAGAGGTCCCGTGTTTGCCAAATCTCAGATCCCGAAAGGAACTACCATTGCTTTTATCTTCTTTGTGCTGCTCCGCCAGAGGTATCACATAATTTTTTTGGTAACTGACACATTATGTGCATGTTCACCCCATTCCGATATCATACACTTTATTTTCTAAATTCTTGGTTATTTTCCAGGATATAGAGAAGTACCAGCTGAAAAACCCACAGTCATTCCATTACCTAAATCAGTCAAGTTGTTATAAATTGGATGGTGTTGATGATGCTAGTGAATACCTTGAAACAAGAAAAGCTATGGATGTAGTTGGAATCAGTAATGATGAACAGGTCCTCAAATTGATGTGTTAAAGAGGTTAGGTTTCTGTTCCGCTACTTTCATGTTAGGGTCTGACATCTAAAGTAATATTTACAGGAGGCAATCTTCAGGGTGGTTGCTGCAATTCTTCATCTTGGTAACATTGATTTTGGAAAAGGGGAAGAGATTGATTCCTCTGTCATCAAGGATGAAGGATCCCGACATCATCTTAACTTGGCGGCAGAGCTACTTATGTATGCTACTTCGTTTCTTACTATATTTGACATTGTTATTCCATTTTTGTTTTAGTGGATTATTCTCTAAATAGTGCACTTGTTTTGATAGGTGTGACGCCCAGAGCCTAGAAGATGCTCTTATTAGGCGTGTGATGGTTACACCTGAAGAGATTATCACGAGAACGCTTGATCCCAACAGTGCAATTGTTAGTAGGGATACCCTGGCCAAGACAATATATTCTCACTTGTTTGACTGGTGAAGCTATTCAAGCGAACCCCCTCTTCCATTTTCCCGCCTGGCATTTATATATTTATATATTCCATAATACATTTTATCCTGTCATCTACAGGATTGTGAACAAAATTAATACTTCCATCGGGCAGGACCCAAGGTCAAAGTCGATTATTGGAGTTTTGGATATCTATGGGTTTGAAAGTTTCAAATGCAATAGGTATTGTTTTATGTAAAACATAATTTGCTTTCACCTTTAGCCCATTTCATTCCAGGAGTTAGGGACGACCAATCTAGACATGTTTAGATAGCTTTAAAGAAATATTTCCTTGTCATGTTCTGCTATTTGAACTGAAAATTGCCTGTCTCTATTTTATCTGCAGCGTCTCAAAAATTTAATAGAATTACAAGAGTTAGCTGTGAACTTTTGTGATACTACGTTGGTTACATATAGTTTTATATAATGTCTGTCAAGATGTTGGAATGAAATTGCTAAACGTGGAAAGTTAGTAGATTTATCAATTATTGAAGTTGTCGTTGATTTCATGTTCTGCTTATGATACAGTTTTGAGCAATTCTGCATCAATTTCACGAATGAAAAACTGCAACAGCATTTTAATCAGGTTAGCGTTTTTATATTTCCCTAATCGATCAGACCCTTTGGTTTTTGATAAGTAGATTGGACTTATTCTGGTAGCATTTTTTGCAGCATGTGTTCAAGATGGAGCAGGAAGAGTACACCAAAGAAGAGATCGATTGGAGTTACATAGAGTTTATTGATAACCAAGATGTTCTCGATTTAATTGAAAAAGTATGTTTCTCGTTTCTTATAATTTAACAGACTTGCATTTTCAGTTTGTTATACCTGATTGCTTGATGACAACTATATTTAGGTTTAAGAGCAGAGATCTTGTTTATTGCACAACTATGTTATGCTTTCCCTTTTCTTATGTTAAAATTGCATGTCTTAAATCAGAAACCAGGAGGAATTATTTCACTTCTAGATGAAGCCTGGTAAGCTTTATCGTTCTCTGATTGACTTGTATGCCTTTCATATAATAGTATAGTACTATCCACTCATGTTTACTGGTTAATTCAACACAGCATGTTTCCCACGTTTAAACATAACGACTTCTCCCAAAAGTTGTTCCTGACGTTCAAAAATCACAAGAGATTTTCTAAACCGAAGCTCTCTCCCACTGATTTTACCATATCGCATTATGCGGGAGAGGTACAGTATTGCTTCTTCATGATTTTTTTTTCTTTTACTTTCCTAAATGAATTGAAGTTGAAGCTTTCTGTTCTTGATGTGTTTCCAACATTTTGCAAGGTTACTTATCAATCAGACAATTTTCTCGATAAGAACAGGGACTATATAGTTGCTGAACATCAAGCGCTATTTACTGCATCTAATTGCTCATTTGTGGCGAGTTTGTTTCATGCACTTCATGAAGACTCATCCAGGTCATCAAAATTTTCTTCCATTGGGTCACGGTTCAAGGTATTGCATATTTGCATGTAAAATTTCTAAATATGTATTGCAAGCTTTAACGTAAGTTCATTGATATTACTTATCTATATTGCAGCAACAACTTCACTCACTGATGGAAACGCTGAATGGTACAGAACCTCATTACATCAGATGTATAAAGCCGAATAATGTTCTTAAACCTGGTGTCTTTGAGAACTTCAACGTCATTCATCAATTACGTTGTGGGGTAAGGATGTCCCATGTATTTACATCTCTTGTTAGACCTATAATACACCGTCCCCTTTGTATTTTTATATAAATTTATAAATGCAATCACCAAAACAAGTATATAATAACACACTTACTTAAATAGGATGGTTCTTTATATGTTTTGTATTCATTAAATGCAGTGTCTCCTCAGAAAATAACAACTAGTTTCATTTGTAGGGTGTTCTTGAAGCCATTAGGATCAGTTGCGCTGGCTATCCTACCAGGCTTGCCTTCTATGATTTTCTTGACCGTTTTGGTCTCCTTGCTCCAGAAGTTTTGGAAGGAAAGTAAGTCTCTCTGTGAGATTTATCTCCATGAACACTTGTTGAAATAAACATAAGTGTAGTAAGCAATTTTATCATATATTCTTTTACAGTTATGATGATAAAGTAGCTTGCCAAATGATTCTTGATAAGAAAGGTCTGAGGGACTACCAGGTGTGATATAATTTTCATTCTGGTTTGCTGCTTTTCTTTCCAACTTATTTTCTTACAAGTTCATGGAGACTTTTAGCGTTGTGGTCTTGATAAAAAAAATCTCCCTTCCATCATTCTCACTATCGACGTTGTCAGTATTTGTTCAGGGATCACATACGTGCCTTTACCATGTTGTTCCCAGGTAGGAAAGACAAAGATCTTCCTTCGAGCTGGTCAGATGGCTGAATTAGATGCGAGGAGAGCAGAGGTGCTTGGGAATGCTGCCAGAGTCATTCAGAGGCAATTCCGCACTTGTTTTGCCAGAAAGAATTTCCGTTCTATTCGCAATGCTGCTATTGTTTTGCAATCCTTCCTACGAGGTATTTTCTGCACATCAGTAAGGTTTGACTTCGGTGTAGGCTGTTCAGTAAGAGTCGTAGTGCTTACCCATTCTTTTATCATTTCCTCCTTTTGTTTCCATCATTTGGAGCATAATCCTTTCTTACCGGCTTATTGTTTTCTGTTTGATCATTTATTATCCTTTTCTATTGGTAGTACTAGCTGGTAATTTTAATTTGTTGTATAAATATGCTTTATTAATTGCAGGCGAAATTGCCCGGACAATACACAAAGAACTGAAAATAGAAGCTGCAGCTCTAAGATTCCAGAAGAATTTCCGCCGGTACATCGACAGGAAATCTTTT
>NC_025687.1:7936965-7981415 GCF_000633955.1 Camelina sativa
ATTGATATTACTTATCTATATTGCAGCAACAACTTCACTCACTGATGGAAACGCTGAATGGTACAGAACCTCATTACATCAGATGTATAAAGCCGAATAATGTTCTTAAACCTGGTGTCTTTGAGAACTTCAACGTCATTCATCAATTACGTTGTGGGGTAAGGATGTCCCATGTATTTACATCTCTTGTTAGACCTATAATACACCGTCCCCTTTGTATTTTTATATAAATTTATAAATGCAATCACCAAAACAAGTATATAATAACACACTTACTTAAATAGGATGGTTCTTTATATGTTTTGTATTCATTAAATGCAGTGTCTCCTCAGAAAATAACAACTAGTTTCATTTGTAGGGTGTTCTTGAAGCCATTAGGATCAGTTGCGCTGGCTATCCTACCAGGCTTGCCTTCTATGATTTTCTTGACCGTTTTGGTCTCCTTGCTCCAGAAGTTTTGGAAGGAAAGTAAGTCTCTCTGTGAGATTTATCTCCATGAACACTTGTTGAAATAAACATAAGTGTAGTAAGCAATTTTATCATATATTCTTTTACAGTTATGATGATAAAGTAGCTTGCCAAATGATTCTTGATAAGAAAGGTCTGAGGGACTACCAGGTGTGATATAATTTTCATTCTGGTTTGCTGCTTTTCTTTCCAACTTATTTTCTTACAAGTTCATGGAGACTTTTAGCGTTGTGGTCTTGATAAAAAAAATCTCCCTTCCATCATTCTCACTATCGACGTTGTCAGTATTTGTTCAGGGATCACATACGTGCCTTTACCATGTTGTTCCCAGGTAGGAAAGACAAAGATCTTCCTTCGAGCTGGTCAGATGGCTGAATTAGATGCGAGGAGAGCAGAGGTGCTTGGGAATGCTGCCAGAGTCATTCAGAGGCAATTCCGCACTTGTTTTGCCAGAAAGAATTTCCGTTCTATTCGCAATGCTGCTATTGTTTTGCAATCCTTCCTACGAGGTATTTTCTGCACATCAGTAAGGTTTGACTTCGGTGTAGGCTGTTCAGTAAGAGTCGTAGTGCTTACCCATTCTTTTATCATTTCCTCCTTTTGTTTCCATCATTTGGAGCATAATCCTTTCTTACCGGCTTATTGTTTTCTGTTTGATCATTTATTATCCTTTTCTATTGGTAGTACTAGCTGGTAATTTTAATTTGTTGTATAAATATGCTTTATTAATTGCAGGCGAAATTGCCCGGACAATACACAAAGAACTGAAAATAGAAGCTGCAGCTCTAAGATTCCAGAAGAATTTCCGCCGGTACATCGACAGGAAATCTTTTGTTACCACAAGATCATCGGCAATCGTGTTGCAGACTGGCTTAAGGGCTATGATTGCACGTAGTGAATTCAGGTTAAGAAGGCAAACAAAAGCCGCCATTGTGCTTCAGGTAGATCGCAGTTTCCTCGTTACTGGGAGCGAACTACATAACCTTCTCAGGACGGAAATAGGAAAAGTTTGGTGACAGTTCTTTGATGCATAAAAGATTCTTATTTCCTTTGTTTTCAGGCTCATTGGCGTGGTCGCCAAGCATACTCATACTACACAAGACTTAAGAAGGCGGCAATAGTCACGCAATGTGCCTGGAGATGCAGACTTGCTAGAAGAGAGCTTAGGATGCTGAAAATGGTTAGATTCTTTGCTTTATAACTTTTCGCTGCTTTCTAACACAGTGTGCATGAAAAATATTATTCAGCTATTTACTTCCATGTTTACATTGATTTAGGCTGCAAGAGAAACTGGTGCTCTTAAAGATGCTAAAGATAAATTGGAGAAGCGGGTTGAAGAGCTTACCTGGCGTATACAATTGGAGAAGCGGTTAAGGGTAACGTAGATGTCAATTTTTCTTTTGGAGATTTCTTTAGGTTAAACCAGGTTGCAGGTTGTGGTCTGCAAAGTCAGTTACAAAATTTGGATAATATGGTTATCTTTACACTGATTAACAGACTGATCTTGAGGAGGCAAAGGTGCAAGAAGTTGCAAAGCTGCAAGAGGCATTGCATACCATGCAGTTACAATTGAAGGGAGCTACTGCAATGGTAGTAAAAGAAAAGGAGGCGGCTCGAATAGCAATTGAAGAAGCAAGTTCAGTTAATAAGGAACATGTTGTTGTTGAAAATACAGAGAAGATTGATACTTTGAGCAACGAAGTTGACAGGCTAAAGGTAAAAACTGACATATTTAATCCAAAGAAATAGCTTCAAGAGGTAACTGGTTCTGCACCATAAATGCAGATGTGTAAATTTAATAATGAGAATTCTTTCTGTTTCTGGATTTAAGAAAGAAAATGGTTGATGTTGAAAGCCTCCATATTTGATTTTTTTGTGCCACTGATCTTCAATCTGAACATGGTCCTAATGCAGGGACTGTTGTCATTAGAAACACATAAGGCAGATGAAGCAAAGCAGGCTTATAGTAGTACTTTGGTCCAAAATGAGGAATTAAGTAAGAAACTTGAAGAAGCTGGGAGAAAAATAGAGCAGCTTCAAGATTCTGTTCAGAGGTTTGTTTTCATTTGCAAATTTGAGATTATGATGCATTTGCTTACCCTTATTAATAAGCTTTTATTTTCTCACGTCAAGACGTCATGCATTTAGAGGTTTAATTAGTATTAGATATTGCATTTAGTGCCTATTTGTTCTCTAAAATAAGAAGACTAACAAAAGATTCCCTTCCTGTAAATTAGATTCCAAGAAAAGGTCTTTAACTTAGAGTCGGAGAATAAAGTACTTCGGCAACAAACTCTTACCATCACACCGACTACTAGAGCTTTGGCTCTAAGACCAAAAACTACCATAATTCAGGTACTAGTGGACACCGGCTGTCTTTGCATTGAACTTCTTAACTGTGCCTATGACCTTTTTGATATTTCCTTGGAATTTCAGAGAACTCCCCAGAAAGATGCTTTCTCCAATGGAGAAACAACACAACTTCAGGTATGTTGACAAACAAAACAAGCCCCTTGTCTAATTACCATTTCCAGTGATGGAGATCTAATACTTGATGATATGCTCCAGGAACCTGAAACTGAGGATAGGCCCCAGAAATCGCTTAATCAGAAACAGCAGGTAGCTATCATTTACGGCGACAAGATGCTCTGTTTTGTGTCAATATGCATTTTGCATACTCAGTATGTGCGGTTTTCCATCTTGCAGGAAAATCAAGAGCTATTACTAAAGTCTATTTCGGAAGATATAGGATTTTCTGAAGGCAAACCTGTTGCTGCCTGCCTGATATTTAAGTGTCTGATACACTGGAGATCTTTTGAAGTAGAAAGAACCAGTATATTTAATCGTATAATCGAGACAATAGCATCTGCAGTCGAGGTAGTATTGATGTTCTTTCATACCTACGCAAATCTTCTTTTAGGGCTGTAGTATGTTCCAAGGGTTGGATAGTTCACCTGCTTCATGGGTTGTCGCATGCTAAGTTTTACATCTTTGCAGATGCAGGAAAACAGCGATGTACTATGCTATTGGTTATCCAATTCCGCCACACTATTGATGTTGCTTCAACGCACTCTGAAAGCCGGTGCTACAGGAAGCATAATTACTCCGAGACGTCGGGGAATGCCTACATCTTTGTTTGGACGGGTGTCTCAGGTGGTTAGAAGTGTTATATATCTCTCTTAAATGCTTTGATTTCATTAATCTCACTTTTCTCTGCATAATAGAGTCTCCGAGGTTCTCCACAAATTGCTGGATTCCCATTTATGAATGGAAGAGCGATTGGCGGTGGGCTAGATGAACTACGTCAAGTCGAAGCTAAATATCCTGCTTTGCTGTTCAAGCAGCAACTCACCGCTTTCCTAGAAAAGATATATGGAATGATCCGAGACAAGATGAAGAAAGAGATTTCTCCTCTGCTTGCTTCTTGCATCCAGGTAGGCATTCTTTTTAGTTTCCTTTTCTCTCACAGAAAAATATCGTTTTTCTATAAGTGTGGTATTAAACCCCCTAAGCCTGGTTTTGTGATACGATTTGCTTATATAATCTGGATTTGATATATTATAGAAACGAGAATTACAAAAGGTTGAGAACTTTGTTAATGAAGCTCCTCCCACTCCCCCAGAATTAACCCACAAATTTCTTGATTACCCTCTCTCACTCTCTCAGACCTTATATATAGACATAGACTTAAGAAAATAACCTAAACCAACCATGGTTCACTCTCACAACAAACCATGGTTAACTTAACCCATTTTCACTGCTTCTATCATTTTGCTTTCGTGGTTTGATGGAAACAGGCTCCAAGGACACCAAAGGCACCACGTTCTGGTTTAGTAAAGGGACGTTCACAAAATAATTTTGTTGCTCAACAAGTGCTAATTGCTCATTGGCAAAGCATTGTTACATGTCTGAACGGCCACTTGAGGACTATGAGGGCCAATTATGTGAGTAAAATAAAAAAATTAGCCACAGCGGACATGTATTAGTTTTCGACTGTCTTTGTCTTTTCCTCACAAACTTTGAACCTTTCCAAAACTGCAGGTGCCTTCGTTGCTAATTTCTAAAATGTTCGGGCAGATATTTTCATTTATCAATGTTCAGTTGTTTAACAGGTAAATGTGTTATAGTTGGCACTGTCATGTCGCTATATAGTAGATATCCACTTATGTTTTTCTTTTTTGTCAATCGTGTAGCCTTCTTTTGAGACGTGAGTGCTGCTCGTTTAGCAATGGAGAGTATGTAAAAACAGGGCTTGCGGAGCTGGAAAAGTGGTGCCATGATGCAACGGAGGAGGTAATAGATGTTCAAATCCTCTTTGGATTTTTCCGACAGTTTGCTTATTAAAAGATGCTTGTTGTGTTCCAGTTTGTTGGTTTGGCTTGGGATGAACTAAAGCACATCAGACAAGCTGTTGGCTTCTTGGTTATACATCAGAAGCCTAAGAAGAGCTTAAAAGAGATAACTACCGAACTTTGTCCGGTTAGTTCAGTTGTTTTTTGCGCCCTTTTCTTCATCAGTTAATCTCATGTAAATCGAATGAAACTTCTTTGTTTCTCTGCAGGTGCTTAGCATTCAGCAAGTGTACAGGATCAGTGGTATGTATTGGGACGACAAATACGGTACACAGAGCGTATCTCCAGAGGCAAGTGAATATTTTTCTGTCTTGATTTCACTTTCACCTGATTGATAGACACGCTCGAGCAAACCGTTTACATTAGTCTTACTTGGAGTCATGTTTTACGAAAATCCAAGATTATCGAGAGCGGATTGTAATAGAAGAGCTAAGTATGTTCTTTTAAATTCGCTTGACAAAACAATGGTGATGCAGGTGATAGCAAGCATGCGGCTTACGATGTCAGATGAATCAACGAACGTGATCAGCAACTCGTTTTTACTAGATGATGATTCCGAGGTAAACCCCAGAAAGAAAAAGAAAAAAAAACATTAACAAAACAGACGCTATGATTTCACTTTAAAAAAGGTTGATCTTTTGAAAAAATAATGGGTCTTGGTGATTTTTTTTTGCAGCATCCCATTCTCGGTTGACGATATCTCGAAATCGATGCAAAACGTAGAGGTTGCAGAGGTGGATCCTCCTCCGATGATTCGCCAAAACTCCAACTTCATGTTCTTGTTGGAAAGGTCAGACTGAAGTTGCAGACAGAAGTAGTAAATTCCCTTTACCCGATCGATCTCTAGGACATTCTTCAGATTAGGAGATCAGAATTGTGCTGTACATTAGTACATTAGGCCTATCTTTGCTAGTGGCTTTGGTAATATTTTTCTATTAATATGGGGTATAATGGGTAGGAAAACTATATCTAAATATTTGAAAAAACCATTGCAACTGTTGTTGTATTTGTGAATTAAAATGTTTGTGGCCATGTTTTTTTGATAGACCATTTGCTTAATGAAAATTTCCCTTCGTTCATAGTATTTTTTTCAAATTGTTAGGCTGATTTTGTTATTTGATCACGTGATGAGCAGATGTTTCACACCATTTGGAATCGGATTAAAAGATAAAAAAAGGATTGTTAAATGTATATGTGAAAACATCTGCTCAACACTGAAATGGTGTGTATGAAGAGCGAAGAGCAGATGTTTTCACATATACATTTAACAATCCTTTTTTTAATCTTTTAATCCGATTCCAAATGTAAAGTCAGTGACCTTAATTCTTCATTAGTTGAAATGTAGTAATGTTTGTTGCTACAACCTGGTAAGTCTTGAGGAAGCTGCTGGTGACTGGTCTCTGGTTTGAGTCTTGAGTTTCAATTGAAAACACGCAAGAGAAAAATCACAAGAATAGCCACTAGCGTCATGCAGAGAGGTATGCCTACAAACATGAGCGAGGGTGTGATCTTTGGAAGGCGGATGTTTCGGCCACTTCTTGTGGCTTGGTTTTTCAGTACATAACTCGGCATCTCACTGTCTTGAAAGCAGTCTTTTCGCGGCTGTACCTATAAAAAGAATGGAGATGATATATATTAAAAAAAAAAAAAAGGATTAGATATACAATCATAGTAGATACGGGTCAGGAGCCACCAAGTTCTTATCAAACAAAAACGAGCCACCAATTATTCACCTCTTTGTTTGGTAATTCCTTGGAATATTCTACAGAATCAGCTTCGAGTGAATCACAACCGTTTGCATCAAGAAACTGGAGGCTCAAAGGGAGTTCTTCCAGTGATATGAGTTTCTTGCAGTTATTGAGGCAGAGAGTTACTAAAGAGGTAAGATCTCTGATGCTTGATGGTAATCTCTCAAAATCATGGCTGCTAAGATCTAAATATGTCAACTTGGTGAAATAACCAAGCTGATCTGATAATGGCTTAACACTGTTGCAGTTTTCAAGGCTAAGCTCAAGCAAACTGAATCTTCCCAGACGGCTTGTGTCAAAGAGTTTCACCAATGATCTGAGATTTCTACAGTTTGAAAGTGTCAGTGACTGTACCTGAGGCAGCTCTGGTAACTCCTTGAGCCTGCAGCAGTTTCGAAGACAGAGAGTATTCAACCGGGAGAGGCTATTCATAGCTTCTGGTAAGTTCTCAAAATCATTTCCGCTGAGGTCCAGCTTCTCTAAGAGCTCCAAGTAACAAATCCCAAATGGGATTTTCCGGATGTTTAAGTTCACTAGTGTTAGCTCTTTCAGGTCGGGAAAATCAGGAAAGCTGTCAAAGGAGAAAGATTCACCATTTTCTTTGTGGCTGAACCTCATGATGCTGAGGGAATTGAATCTGTTGCACTCTGACATGACCCAAGGTGCTTGTTGCAGACTCATCGTCGATAGAACGGGTATCTGTTGCTCAGAATTAAAAGAGACGTATTCAGCATATCCTTTAAATTTTGAACAAAACTCAAAGCTTATGTCTCCTCCAATCGTTATGTTTATAAGTGCATCCATTTTCACTTTTGCGTCTGGGAACTCCAGTCCAATATGTTGCTGTCTTGTAGATTTCCGTAAAAAAAACCGCAGGGCACTTCTAAGCCTGCCACCACAGTAGGATAGCTTAAGCTTCTTCAGGGAAGACCTTTTTCCAATACACTCTGGGATGCCCTCCAGTCTCGTGCAGTGTTCCAGAATCAGTTCCTCAAGACTCGTGATACTTGAAAGATCTGGAAGCTGCTTGAGATACTTAGATCCCGTCACATCTAGTCTCTTCAAACTCTTCAACATCTAAGCAAAGATACAACAACACATGCAAATAGTCGGAAATATGTTTCTTGCAAGGATTCACATGATTTGCTCTATCAAAACACACAAACACAAGCTTCAGAAATATCATACCGGTGTTCCACTCCAGAGAGTTTCTAAATCACTGTAACGCAGATTGAGTTCAACAAGAAAACATGGATCCGAACCGGAAGGCAGGGCTCTCAATGGAAATGCATCCCAATGGAATAACCTTAGGCTACGAGGCAGGAACGGTTGCTCTGGAATGAGTTGCAGCTTCGACTCGATGTAATCTACATGCTTGTAAACTTTGAGAAACTTGAGATTATGCATACGGCCAACGACGCTGGCCTCCATTGAAAACACACAGGTCATCTCACACGTGTGCAGGGATAAGCATTCAGTTTGTTCTCCTCCCTGATGATAAAGAAGAAAAAAGCAAGAAAACCGTCAGGTCATGGTGCAGGACACACTAAAAGAATAGGTTAATATAGTTGCATACGTCTCTGAAAGCCAGGGCATCGCGGATTTCTATAGGATCNATACTTGAAAGATCTGGAAGCTGCTTGAGATACTTAGATCCCGTCACATCTAGTCTCTTCAAACTCTTCAACATCTAAGCAAAGATACAACAACACATGCAAATAGTCGGAAATATGTTTCTTGCAAGGATTCACATGATTTGCTCTATCAAAACACACAAACACAAGCTTCAGAAATATCATACCGGTGTTCCACTCCAGAGAGTTTCTAAATCACTGTAACGCAGATTGAGTTCAACAAGAAAACATGGATCCGAACCGGAAGGCAGGGCTCTCAATGGAAATGCATCCCAATGGAATAACCTTAGGCTACGAGGCAGGAACGGTTGCTCTGGAATGAGTTGCAGCTTCGACGCAATGTAATCTACATGCTTGTAAACTTTGAGAAACTTGAGATTATGCATACGGCCAACGACGCTGGCCTCCATTGAAAACACACAGGTCATCTCACACGTGTGCAGGGATAAGCATTCAGTTTGTTCTCCTCCCTGATGATAAAGAAGAAAAAAAGCAAGAAAACCGTCAGGTCATGGTGCAGGAGCACACTAAAAGAATAGGTTAATATAGAGATGCATAGGTCTCTGAAAGCCAGGGCATCGCGGATTTCTATAGGATCCCTGAGGAATTTTCGAGCCAAAGACATGTCGTCGTGGATAATTTCTCTTCCCATTTGTTCTACCAACTTGTGCATAATAACACATCCATTAGTTGATATTTTGATGAGAGACTTCTCTGCTAAAACTCTAATCCACAAGCTGCTCTGAGGTATGGGGCCATGAAGAAGGGAAGTGATACGCTGGAGAGTGTCTCCATTGAAGAGACAGACCATATGAAGGAATACATTCTGATGTGGTTTAGGTAATCCCTCGTAACTAATTTTCAAGATTTCCATTATATTCTCATCAAGACTGCTTTCAAGTGCACCCAAAGATTCTTCCCACTCCTCAGGAGTCGCCTTCCTTCCACGGAGAAATAAGGCATGGGCTTGAATGGCAGAAGGAAGCCCGTGAGCAAGCCGAGAAGCTCGGATTGAGAGTTTGTCAAAACCATCAGAAGGAGGACTTCCTCCTTCAAAAGCAATCTGCTTAAACATCTCTAGGGAATCCTTATCATCCAAGCACTTAACCTCATAAACGATTTCTACTCCACAGGTATTGAGCAATCCCATATCTCGAGTGGTAATGATAATTCGGCTGCCAGGACCAAACCAGTTCTTCTCTTTGGCCAAGGCATGCACCTGCCCCACTTTATCCACACCATCAAGGACAAGAAAAACCCTTTGATTCCCAAGTCTCTTCTTTATCTCTTGGCATCCAGCTTCCACGCTCCATAACCTAATATCATCACAGAGGATATTGCAGAGCAGTTCCTTTTGCAAATGCTTAAGATCATGGCCACTATCTTTACTAACACTACTCTTAATGTTTTCGGTGAAAGAATGAGCTGGAAATTTAGGTGAGAGATGGTCATAGAGACACTTAACAATGGAGGTTTTCCCAATTCCTCCCATTCCCCAGACTCCTACCATGAGAACCTCATCGGATTCCAGATCCAAGAGATGACTGAGACCTTCCATGTGAGCTTCCATCCCAACAATATTGCCAGAGTCTATTTTATGCAACAACGTCACACGTCTCGAAATATCTCTGGCAATTTCTCCAACCATTATAGCCTCATCAACACTAGTAAAATCGAAAATAAACACTACTTAATTAATAAAACTCAATTAATTTCCAATGCTAACACAGCTTGAGAAAGTGTAAAAAGGTTACCAGTTTCTTGAATCCACGCCTGAAAGATTGGCCACTAAGTTAAGAGCTTCTCTCCACCTGAGAACCTTATCCGCCATCTGAGGACGACCTTGGTACTTTTCTAAAGCGAAACTTCCTAGCTGATGCCTTACCACGGAAGGATCAACTCCATAGAAGATGGGAAAGACTTCAAGTCTCCCCTCCTTCATAAGCTCCATAATCAGTTGAAGTTCCAATAAGCACCACCTCGAAGTAGCGTAGTTCTCGGAGAGAACTACAATAGCGAAACTGGAACCATCTAGGGCTCTGCGGAGTTCGTCGGAAATGTGATCACCTATCTCAAGCCTTTTGTCATCTTTAAAAGTAACAATTCCTCTGCTTTCAAGTGCTGCGTATAAATGACTGACGATAGTCTTGCGGGTGTCTTCTCCTCTGAAGCTGAGGAAGACGTCGTACTTGGATACATGAGGTGCAGAGGATGACGCCATTGTTCGTACAGAACGATTTGGTCTCCGGAGTTATATGCATTATGTAATGTTGTCTTCTTTTCTGGGAAATTGCAAAAGTGAACACAAGTAGGGAAAATGTTGAACTCTCATATAATACTAGTAGTGGTTGACTGACTTTACAGTGAAAAGTCTACGCCTAAATGGCCTTGTACTCCTTATCTTTATTTCCTTCAAAATTTTTAGAATTCACACAATTTACTCAAAACAAAAATTAGAATGTCTTCTTCTTATTCATTTTTGTTGGCAGGAAGAGAGTTGGATGTGTTCTTGAGTTTCAGCGGCAAGGTAGCTCTTGACCTTGATCTCGGTTATGATTTATCTCGGAATGGTATCAAATCTTTTAAATCCGAAAGCTGGAAGGAGAATACTTTCAAACCAATTGATCAACGAACACTTGAGGCTTTGACAGAGTCCAAAGTTGCAGTTGTCATGACGTCTGATGAAGAAGCTTCTTCAGTTGGCTTCCTTGAAGAGCTTATGGTAATAGTTGAGTCTCATGAGAAACGTTCACTCACTGTCATACCAATCTTCCTCACAAAACACCCTTTGGATGTGGGACAAGTCTTTCAATTATTTCCTGATAAAGCCCAAATTTGGAAGACTGCAATTGCCAAACTGGAAAGCATAGCTGCACAGTATTCATTTTCTCGGAATCTTCCGGTGATCCACGGAACACACCGGATCAAGCAAACTGCTGATGACATTAGGCTTATGTTTCTGTCATCTGCATCAAGCGATTTCAAAGGCCTTGCAGGAATGGATCGTCACATGAAAGCGTTTCATGCCTTGTTGGCTTTAGAATCTGACAAAGAGGTTCGTACCATTGGCATTTGGGGTGGTGCAGGTGTGGGTAAGACAACACTTGCAAGGTACACTTATGCAGACATCTCTGTTAAATTTCAGGCACATATTTTCCTAGAAAACATGAAAGACATGCTTCTACCGTCAGAAAATTTCCAAGGGGAAGATCTTAGAGGTTTGGATCATGAGTTGAATGAATTGGCCGAAGCAAAGAAAAAACATCGCAAGGTTATATTTATAGCTGATGGTGTGCACAACATTGAACAAGGGAAGTGGATCACTGAGTACGCCAACTGGTTTGCTCCAGGAAGCAGAGTCATTCTAATCACCCAAGAAAGAAGTTTGCTTGTGGAATCTGGAGTTAATCATGTGTATGAAGTTGGTTCTCTAAGATATGATGAAGCTCTCCAACTCTTGTCACGTTTTGCTTTCAAGCAGCTGTCATATCCTCCTCCTGATTTCGAACGCCTCTCAGTTCGTGCTGTCCAGCTCGCAGGGTTTCTTCCTGTGACCATTAGACTGTTTGGTTCGTTTGTAACCGGTAGAGATAAAGAGGAGTGGGAAGCTACACTGCTTAAACTCAATGCAAAGCAAGGTAAAGATTTAATGGAAGTGTGGAAGATTATGGACGCATCAGAAGATGAAGAGATAGTGGAAGCATCACAAAGTTAGGCATGTAACTAATACAAGTCCGAAGAATCACCGGTTTGGTTTCCTCAATGATGATATATATGTATGTCCACGCTTGTAAAATGTTGGTATCCACAAACTCCATAAGCTTTATATTTCTTGAAACTGTGGCGACAAGTTTTAACTGTTGCTGTTAGTAGATAGATTATAAGCGCAGATTGTTTAGTTTCTTTCACACAGCTATGGTCATAAACACATTGGTATTTGCGTGCTATCTCACTGATCCAATAAAAGTAGACGTAGTAGCAGAAATAGAGGAGACACACCTGCTTGAAACCGCTGATACAGAGAATGGGCAATATTAATGCATTCAAAAACATCTAAGACCCTAGTACGACTACTGTCATTGAAAGGACGATTCTGGTCACACTCATAATAGCATTAAGACCTGATCTTGAGTTTATAAATTACTATTATTATTTATCGTGTTAAATGTTCCATTCAAGTTCTAGATTTCGTTTCAATTTCTTTTTGTCTGTATTGATTTTTTTCACTTTGTTATTTTCTGAAATAAACCTTTGTAAGTCTCCTCATTGAACCAACAAGAACTTTAGTCAGATTATAAATATAAAAAAAGGACTGTAATTTTTTAAGGGAATAAAAGAAAATAAGAATAGCTGGCCAAGGATGCAATGATAATAATGTTTAGATAGTAGTAAACTAAAAGAAAAAGACTAAGGGAGATTATTCTCCTTCTAATAATTTGCCACGACTAGCAAGCACGTCCAGCACAGTGAGGGTAATGGGTATGTACATGTCATATGTTTTTCAAATGGTATCTTTACATTAGCAATGTTTAGATTATCAATCTATTTAGTAAATTGTTATATAAGTACTAAAACTATAAGTAACATGGTAAGTATATGATATGAGGATGGATTAAAGGATACAAATGACTAGATGAGTTAATGTATATATTTGTTCTTTTTTCTTTTTTGGCATACAATTTGTCTGAACTGGCTGGTAGAGACTAGAGAGATACAAACTAAACAAAATGAAATGATTATTCACAAAAATAAGCATGTTTTTGGATAATGACTTTTAAAAACTCAGAATATACATCCAGGTGTGCATGCGTTGACTTTGAATAATGAAGCTGAGTTTTCCCCTTAACTACAGCTGCCTGTCTCAGTCTTGATCTCAATGTTGGTTGTCGAAATCGCTTCCTTCATCCTTCTACTTGGTAGCGTAATTGTCCCAAGAGCGATAGAGGGAAGTAACTTGAAGTCAAATGTCCTCATCCCCTGCACCTCCTGGTTACTACGATGTCTTCATCAGCTTCCGAGGTGAAGACACTCGAAGAACCGTCGCTAGCTATTTGTACAAACAACTTGTCAACAGAGGGATTTACACCTTCAAAGACGATCCAAGGATTGAGCTGGGAGACTCCATCCCTGAAAAACTTGAAGAGGCCATCAAGAGTTCAAGGTTTGCCGTTGTGGTTATCTCAAAGAGCTACGCTACTTCAAAGTGGTGTTTGGACGAGCTTCATCTGATCATGAAACTTAGATTGGAAGAAAAGATTTGTGTCATCCCGATCTTCTACGACGTTTTCCCCTCTGACGTTAAAAATCTTCGAGGGACTTTTGCTTTAACATGCCATCGAGGTTGTAAATTGGCGCAGAAGCTTCCCAACTGGAGAGTAGCCCTTAGGCGTATTGGAAACCGAAAAGGCGCAGAGTCCAGTAAATAGTAAGGCTTTTTCTCCCTTTTATTTAACAATGTGCCAACGTATCCATCGAATCCTTACTGTTTGTTTATTGATATGGCAGCAAGGACGATGTCACGATGGTTGAAGAAATTGTTTAAGTTATTTCATGCAAGTTGTTCTCTATGTTGCCAACGGCTACCGAGGATATCGTTGGAATGGAAGCTCATTTGGCACAAATCAACCCTCTCTTGGCCATGGACATCCACATCAAGAATGATGAGGCTCGAAACCAACCCTCGGACAATGACACCAACACCAAGGAAGATAAGGTTCGAATAATAGGAATCTTGGGAATGAAAGGCATTGGTAAAACGGCCATAGCCAGGCATCTTTATGAACAACATAAGAAATATTTCTCGAGTCATCATTGTTTCATTCATAAAATTTCTTCGGCACAACATGATCTCTTATATTTACAAAAACAGCTTCTTTCCAATATCCTTGGCGAAGAAGATCTTAATTTTCAGACCATTGAGCAGGGAGCTAGTTATATCCATTCAAGGCTTAGGAACCTAAAAGCTTTAGTTGTCCTTGATGACGTGGATGATGTGAAACAGGTGAATGCCTTGGCAAAGGTTGGATGGTTTGGACCAGGGAGCCGAATCATCATAACCACACGGGACAATAGCTTGCTTAGCTCCTCTAGAGTGAAAAATGTGTACAAAGTTAAGTATTTGGATGATGATATAGCTCTCCAACTCTTCCAGCGGATTGCATTTAAAGGAAGGAATCCTCCTAGAGACAGAGACTACCAACATCTTTCAGACCGTTTCTCTAGGCTTTCTCAAGGTCTTCCTTTGGCACTTGAGACTTTCGGCTTCCATCTCCATGACAAGTCCCTAGGAGTGTGGCAAGATGCTTTGAAAATGTTTGAGGAATCCCCACACGAGAGTATCATGACGGTCTTGAAAACTAGCTATGATAAATTAGACAAAGTTGGTAAGACTGCATTTCTTCACGTCGCATGCCTTTTTAATGGAGATCCTGTCGGACGAGTCATAACACTTCTTGAACGAGGTAGAGCGGGAATAAAGGCTTTAGTAGACATGTCTCTCATCGACATATCGGCTGATGGGCGTATAGCTATGCACCCTTTGTTAGAGCAAACAGGGAGACAAATTGTGCATCAAGAATCAGAAAACAGCGCTGCCAAACAACGAATCTTGTGGCAACAGAAGGACATCTGTCGAGTACTTGAAGACAACGCAGTAAGTACAAGCAATGTCCTGAATTCTCTTTTTTTGGTCATCATCTTAATAGTAAGTGTGACATACTGACATGTACATTTAGTATTATATACATCAGGGTACAAGCAAAATCGAAGCCATGGCATTAGATGTTTCTGAGCCGATGTCCAGTGATTTTCATATCAAGTGGAATATGTTCAAGCCGATGCATAATCTCAGTTATTTGAAGATCTACAGGCACTCTGTATGTTTAGAATCCCGCAGGGAAGATCTGGTTCTAGAAAAAAAATGGAGTATTCCTCATAAGCTTAGATTCCTCCATTGGGATGTATATCCATTTACAACCTTGTCTGCCAATATCAGTCCAGATTCTCTTGTTGAACTAAATCTATGTTACAGCAAGCTCAAAAGGCTCTGGAGTGGAACCCCGGTATGCTACTTTTGCTGTCTCCTCATATCCTTGCTAATAATTGCATCTTCTTTTTTTGTTAACATTCCCCTTCTTTTCAGAGACTTCTGCATTTGAGGAAACTTGATTTGACAGGATCTAAGGAACTCAAAGAACTTCCAGATCTTCAGGAAGCAGTGTGTCTCGAGGAGTTGATATTGGAAGGTTGCACTTCCTTGAAACAGATTCCAAAGTCCATTTGTAGCCTATCAAAACTGCAGAAATTTGATGTGTCAAATTGTGATGGGCTTACGCATCTTTGGATCAAAATAACGGAATCTTTAAGCACTGTCATCCAAGACACAAGCTCGAGCGTTAGATCAGTCTACCTGAAAAATTTTAGCACAGAAACGTTTGTGGCAGATTCTCAGGGCATTTCTCTTGAAAATCCATCGATCAAAGGAAACTTAAAACTGGAGTTAAAGCTTCTAAAAGGATATGCAGAGCATCTATCTTTTACCTCCGAGAAACAGATCTCTCGTGAGCTGATGAAGTTGGAGCTCGAGTCACCTCCCTATGGTTTTAGTTCACCCGACATCATGCGGTTTAACAGCAACAAGAAGAGAAGTTTCAAGTGTATTAGCTTTGCAGGGTTTCCATGGTTGATAGAGTTAAATCTAATCAACCTAAACATCCAGCTAATCCCAGATGACATCCACCATATGGGAGTCCTAGAGAAGTTGGACCTCAGTGGGAATAGCTTAAAAGGGTTACCTAGTACAATGAAGCTTCTTAGCAAGTTGAAACAGTTGACGCTTTGTAACTGCCGCAGTCTGGACGAATTGCCAGATCTATCTCAGCTGGAGATCCTAATACTTTCCGACTGTACAAACCTCAGAACATTGATGAAGCTTGATCAGGAAATTAGATACAGTTTGCTCGAGCTTTGGCTTGACAACTGCAAGAACATTGAGTCACTATCAGATGAGCTACGTCATCTCACAAAGTTGACATATTTAGATCTCAGCAGACAAGATTTCAAGACATTACCGACAAGCATCATGGGCCTCACCTCCTTGGTAACTCTCTGCCTCAATTACTGCAGCAACCTCGTATCACTAACAGGGCTTCCACGGAGTCTCAAGAGTTTAAAAGCACATGGATGCAAGTCTCTAAAAGCTTCCACCCTACCCAGCATAATACATTCTGTTGATCTAACTCCATGCCCCCATTGGAAGCAGAACTCCAGTCAAATCACTCGGTTTCCAGTTGGAAGACGCAGTAAACAGGTAAGAAAAAAAAAAGAAAAGATCTTCTACAGTCAATTGTCTCTCTGAACAATATACAAGCTCATTTCCTCGTTTTTTCCCCGCGTACTAGGAGGAACCAGTATGTGCTTGCTTCAAGGAGACTACCAAAGCTACAACGGGTTATCAAGTGGCTATATCAATCCTATTGCAGCATTTAAAGCCATGCTTGTGGGATTTTGCTTGGTGCGTTTTGATTGCGTGTCTGGCTATTCTGCTTGTGAGTCTGGCCATTCTGCTTACGACCGGAACAAATCCTTTCCGCCACAACTAACATATACTTAAACACACATAACTAGTGATGATTTCTCTGTTGTAAGAAACTCACATTTCCAAAGGACGTGTGATGTGAGTGTTTCATTCTACAAATTTTCCTAATACAAAGAAAGACGAGCTGAGGCAGCATAATTGTGCAGGTGAAAAATGCGTAAAGACTCCACTTAGTTGCGAATCGATTTTTGTAGTCGGAATTTTAAGCAGCCAAATTACAAACCCAGATTGTGAGTCCAAATACTCAAATCGTTATTCCAGAGTGGACTGGTGATGATGATGACTGATGATGAGAGACGAGACGAGTCGAGTCGTTCGACAATCGATACTCATTCTTCGAAATGAACCATAAATATTTTTTACAAATTTTGTATTTGTACACCTTATTAAGTGTACAACCATTGTGTAGAAGAGTTGTGTTCAGCACTATCAAATCAGTTAATTATATCTGTACACCTTGTACACTTAATAAGGTGTACAGATGTAATTAACTGATTTGATAGTGCTGAACACAACTCTTCTACACAATGGTTGTAGTATACACGATTATTCTGTACAACAGTTATGGTGTACGGTTAACACCATCCACCATGTAATATAGATTGACACCGTCCAGCAATATTTGAGTACGGTTTAAACCATCCAGCTTAAAAAAGTGTATGAATACGAAAGATGTATATAATAAACTTAAAATATATATTAAACGGAATTTTCGATTCGATTGTACAGATATTAGTCAATGAAATTTTTTAAAAACAAAATTCCAGATAAAAAAAAAAAAGAAAATCTGTGTTTTTTTCTATAGTTTGATATGCATTTTGTTTGATGAATTTATTTGATAATATTAAATATTTTTTACAAATTTTGTCATTCGTACACCTTATTAAGTAATCTGTACACATTATTAATTGTACAGATGTAGTTAACTGATTTGTTACTACTGAACACAACTATTCTATACAATAGTTGTAGTATACACAATTTTTTTTGTACAAAAGTTATGGTGTATGGTTTACTAGCATGTTAAATAGATTCATACCATTATGATTTACAATGATTATGATGTACGGTTTAGGATATTTTTAATACTTTTATAATTAATATTTGCAGTGTTTGTGGTTATATACTTTATTTGCGTGTATTTCAATTGAGATAGAGACAGAATAGTTGGTTAGTAACCAGTTTGCAATGTTAGGCTTCACGAGTTCGACCCCCGAAAAGTCTATTTTGTGGATTTTTTAATGAAGGGCAAAATCGTCAACTCTAAATCTTATTCTCCATCCGATTTCTCTGAACCTGCAACCCTAATTCATTGCCGCCGATCATTAAACTACTTGTTTTCCATCGATTTTTTCTTTATTTCAACTATTTGGATTAATACAAAATCTGCCCATCTTGAAGTTCCCACCAGCCATCAAGATCCGATGTAACACAACCAGAGATGATGATGACTGCGGCGGCTGCACCACTCCTACTTTCTCCGACCACAAGATTCCTCCCACCACCGCTACTACTCCTCCTCCTCCGCCACACAAACCCCGTCCACCTTCTACCCCTTTATCTCTTTGCGTCAGATCTCGCCTCTCATACACGAAAATCGTCAATTTTTAATGAATTGGGATTTCAATCAATGAGAGATGGAGAAAAATAAAGAAAATCAGATAATTGGGTATGTGAATATTCAATTGGGTGAAGAATCGAGTGCGTGTATTCAAAAGGGAAAAAAATATACAAACCAAGCTAAATCTCTTTGTGAGAGAAACACTAACAAAGAAGAATAAAAAAAGGAAAAAAAAAAAACTAATAATTCCAATGGCATTATTCGTAAATATAATATATAGCTGAGGTTTGACTGTAAACAAAACAGTGCCAAATAAATAGTGTTCAATGTCTATTTTACCAATTGTAAATAGTAAAGGTACTACTTTTTAAACTATGTTAAAAAAACGTTGTATTTTCCAATTATTTCGAGTATTAAATTGTCTACAAGTCAACTGGCCTGTTCAGTCTTGTACATTTTATTGATAGAGAGGATCAAGTTGTCCCTTGCTTCTTGTTCTAGTTCTACCCTAACAATAAATCCACAAACAAAAACAGACACAAACGAGTCGTTTGAAACGACTAGGCAGCCCTAACCTATATATGTTCGACTAGGCAGCCCTAACCTATATATGTTGTCGTGCTCTCTCTCGGTCCCCTCTGAGAGAGTCTTGTCTTGTGTATTACGCCAACTTTAGATGACAATATATAAGTCCTCCGCGTTACCTATGTCAACACATAAATCATAATCAAGAATAAATATTAAATATAATAAATAGTAATATATCTCTATGTAATAACAACACTGACCAAAGTTTTTCCGTTTGCTCAGCATCAACTGTTTAATTCATCCAACTCCGATCCGACCGTTTATTATTCCGTGCCATACACTTAGGATTGCACGTTTACATTAGAAAAAAGTCCAAATGGTGATAAAAAAATACGTATATCAAGTTTTTCTATACATATAGAATTCGCGTTACGTCGTCATCATCTCGTCAACTCAAAGCATAACCACGTAGATCGCCAAATCGAATATTGATCGAATAAGCTAATATGTGTAGATTTTATTCTTTGGACCTGTTCTGTTTCATGACTTTCCACAACCAAAACATATTTCTTTTAGTAAATTCTCAACAATTTTCTCGGAAATTTCACACTCTTTTCTTTTCTTGACACCATGCGATCCTCAAGTTATTATTCATCGTCTTACAACAACATACAAAGCTTGGAAGTAAAACCGATGCTTCCGCTTGAATCGAATGTATCCATCGTCGACTTCTTCAACTCCTCCCGAAAAGTTCGATGTCTTTCTGAGTTTCAGAGGCAAAGACACTCGCAGGTCCTTCATCAGCTTTCTTTACAAAGAACTCATTCGTATGAGTATTCGAACTTTCAAAGACGACGTCGAACTCAAGAGCGGCCGTAGGATTTCTTCAGATCTCCTTACCGCTATCGAAAACTCCAAAATCGCCGTCGTGGTTGTCTCGAAGAATTATCCTGCGTCTCCCTGGTGTCTCCGAGAGCTAGCCATGATCATGGATGTTGAAAAAAGAGGTTCGCTCATCGTTATGCCTATCTTTTATAACGTCGAGCCTGCTCATGTGAGGAGACAAGTCGAAAAAGTAGCTCTACAGTTTAGGAAACATGAAGATAGAGAAAACCACGAGACTGTTGTGTCATGGAGACAAGCACTGACCAATTTGGCAAGTATCTCCGGTCACTGTTCTCGTGACTGGTAACTTATATTCATATCCTAGTTCATATCTTGATTTGATTTATATCACAACTCGAACTCATACAGATTTTGTTGAAACAATTCGAATTTATTTGCTCTGTTTTTAGGGAAGATGATTCGAAGCTACTCGACGAGATTACCAAGAGAATTTCTGACATGTTGTTATTCTCTGCAACACCAGCAAGTGATGGGATCAGTAAAGAATTTGGATTTGGTGCACACATGAAAGAGTTGTATCCATTGTTGGATTTGGATTCTAATGAAGGTGTCAGAGTTATTGGAATTTGGGCAAGAGGAGGTAATGGAAGATCAGCTCTAGCTAGATACGTTTATCAGAAGATCTTTAAGCAATTCCAAAGCCAGTGTTTTCTTGAAAACGTCAAAGAGATTCCTCGTGATTGCCAAATGTCGAACCTAAGAGACGAGTTTCTGATCAGGATTCAAGGAGGGTACTCGAAGATGAAGACCTCAGTGTTGATCAAAACAAGGCTCATGAGCCAGAAAGTTCTACTTGTGGCTAACAACGTGGATAAACTCGAACAGCTAGATGCTCTTGCGGAAGATTTTAACTGTTTTGGTCCAGGTAGCCTAGTGATCATAACTACACAAGACAAACAACTTCTTGTTGCGTTTGGGGTTAAAATTGTGTATGAAGTTGAGTGCTTAAGGTGCTTTGAAGTTCGTCAACTGTTTCGTCAAATCGGCTTTAGAGAGAGAGATCTTTATGATCCTGGTTCCAAGTTTTCTGAATCTTCTTGAATGGGTTGGTAACTCTGTTTCTGGTCCTAGAAAAATTGTTAGGTTCCTCTGTATAACTCTTAGAGGTAAGCTTTTTATATAGGTAAGTTTTATTATACCTACTTAGTAAGATTTGGCTTAGGATTAGTAAAATTGTTTATATAGTAGCCGGTGTGCAAAAAAAGTAAAACCGGTTGATCCGATAACAACGCATAAGCCTAGAAAAGCTCTGTTTTATGGAGGTTAGTTGGTTAGATAACAAATAAATTTGCTATGGATTGGTGTAAACGGAATGAACTTGGGCTCTCCTTACATTGAAAGCCCTGTTGTGTGTTCCCAATTCGGAAAAATAAAAAAAAATGTCAACGTACATTATATAGTTAATGACGGAATTTTAGGCGCGGGATTTAACCATCTCCACGCTTCACCGCCAACGTACATTAATATCACTCCTTCCCACGTGTTTTTTCTCTCGTTGTTGTGCAAAAGTAAAATGTATATTGAAGACTGAACCCATCGATCGTTGCATTGCCAACATTATTCTATTCCTTAAGTTATACGTAATCGTGATTTTAAAAGGAAGAGTAAAAAATTCACATCCATATCCAATGTTTATTCCAATTCCTCCCTTAATGCTCTTATTAGCATGGCTTGATCATATAAATTTGCTATTTTAGATCAAATTTATAAGGAAAGTGATTATATCATATATTTTATTATATAAACCCTAGTTTTTAAAGTTAATAATTCAATTCATATAATGGCAACATGTGTCAAAAGCTGCAGCTATCAAGTTAATGAGCATGTTCCTAAGCGAGACTTCTCAGATCAACTCTTCACTCCAAGAGAAATGGATGGTAAGAAATCTGATTCAAGCTTGTTAGCAGTTTGCTTGTTAATCTGTTAAATACATGATGCTGACATGGTGTTTAATTTTTTTTGGCAGGTTCATGCTTTCAACCATGAAACGAACCTAGTAATGGCGATGAAGGCAATGGACGCCGCAACCAGCAAAGCCCACACACTTGTCAAGATTACTTGTTGGGTTGGTCATACACTCCTATTCTTTCCGATGAACGGATTTGTCGGGAGCTGGATCCTTCAGCTTTTTTCACGCCTTCCTTCGTCGTGGTTGCATTTGTGTTTGGGAACACATGGAAGACGGTTTCCGACTCACTCATCTATGTTTGTCCAGCATCCATTCGATAATATTTTGACATGTATGAAAAAGAAAATTTATTAAATAATTATAGAAAAATTAAAATTCTAAATATAAAAGGATTACAATTAATATTTTTGAAAATTATATAAAACCAAAAGTAATATATTATATAACTAATTATAATATGAAAATTATTTCTAAATTACTAATTTCAATAGGAAAATATGTGCAATTATTAAATAAAACATGTGAAATTATTAAGAAAAATATTTGCAATTAATAAGGAAAATATTTGAATATAATTGTAATTATTATTTATTATAATCATATAGTAAAAAGAAATTTATACAGAAAAGTGATTAAAGTAGAAAAATATTTAATGTATTAAAATTAGTGATTAACATAATACAAGAAAAATAAGATAATCAAAATAAGAAATTAATGTAATTTTCTTAAGTTTTTCAATCGGTGAATGATTTGATAGCGTATTCAATATTATGTTATTATATAAACCTTGGTTTCAAAGTTAGTAACTCATGTGATCGCGACATGTGTCAATTTTAACAATTAAAGATTTTGTCATGTGTTATACAAAAACTTTGTTTTAACATATTTGTAAATTATAAGAAATTAAAAATATAACAAATTTAATAAATATAAATAGATAATTTATATATGTATATAAAAATAATACTACTTCTAATTTTAAATTACTAATTCTATAAGAAAAATAATTAAGAAAATTATACAATTAATTACTATAATAATACCTTAATTAAATAAATTATACTGTCAATTATTAATCCTAAAAGAAAAAGGATTGTATATACTCACCTTTACATAAACAAATAATTGTCTCAAAATAACATCTTTGAATTTTTGATTAATTTATGGTAATGTTAGTATAGTTTTATTTAAAATTAGTTGGACAAGTAGTAAAACTATTACGTATGAGATTACAAAATATGAAACAAATATATTTAAGATATTGTTACTTTTTCATATATGAGATAAACCAAGTTTTCAGTTATTTCTGATAATTATGTTTTATTAATTTCAGTTCTTTCTGATAATTATGTTTTATTAATTTTTAGTTTTTTAAAAATATTTAGTAAAGTATAAATTTGATACAATGCACATTTATTTTTATGAAAATTGTAAATGTTATTCAATGGGATTGAATGCATAGAATTAAAATCTAATTTTATCATCATATAATATATAAAAAAAATTGTATTGCAAAATCGAGTGTATGAACTCTAAATCCGTTTTTTTAAAAAATAAAATAAAATAAAATTAATATTCTCAAAAACATAAATCATATTTTCTTATATCTGCGAGCCTAATCTAATATATATGATCATTGCTTCAATACAAAGGAAAAATTATGTTTGGTGTACGATTTCACGTTTCATCTCACATATATCAGAATATCATCATCAATCATGTTTATTCTATCGTTTCAAAACAAAGTTTCATATTTTCTCCAACTGAAATACTGTATGTGAATGTAGGACTATATATTTACGAACAAATTCGTATATACGACAATACTAAGAAGGATGATAACTAGTCACAAATTTGTATGTGTTTCGGCAATTAGTTACATTTATATATTACTACCAATTTTTAAATACAACTAATAATAGTCTTATTTTGGGTTTGCTCTTAAAATGCTTAGCAAATAAACAACTGTACTCTCTCGGTTCACTCTCGAACGCTTGACAAGACGCGCTAATGTGACGCATGTAAAGCTCGCTCTAGTTCCGCGTTGAGCTGTCACTCTCTTTGTCGGTCCTCTCATCTCTTTTTTACTTCGCTTCCTCTCTCCTTCTCCCACTACTAATCTTCGCTTAATTATTAAACTAATCACACTGTAATAAATAATAAATCTCCCCTTATAAAGAACACATAACATGTCCTAAAAATCTTACCCCCTTATTTTGTTCCCCTCTAATCAAATCTCTCTCTCATTCTCAATCTCCGATTATGACAGACGACAGAGTTTACCCTGCATCAAAACCTCCCGGCATCGTCGGAGCTGGCGGCGGCGCAACAACAAATCCAACTTTCCCGGCGAACAAAGCTCAGCTCTACAGCGCAAACCGTCCCGCTTACCGTCCACCAGCTGGTCGTCGCCGTAGTAGCCACAGCCGAGGATGTTGCTGCCGTTGCTGCTGCTGGACGATTTTCGTAATCATCCTCTTAGTCCTCCTCGTCGCCGCCGCATCAGCCGTCGTATACTTAATCTACCGACCTCAACGACCGAGCTTCAGCGTCTCTTCACTCAAAATCTCGTCTCTCAACTTCACCTCCGCAACTCACCTCACCACCGCCATTTCCCTCTCCGTCATCGCTAGAAACCCTAACAAAAACGTCGGGTTCCTATACGACGACACGGACATCACGCTCTACAAATCGTCCACCGGAGGAGGTGATGATGATGACGTGGTCATCGGTAAAGGATCGATCCCTTCGTTTGTTCACGGGAAGAAGAACACGACTTTGCTTAGATCTACGATCGGAAGTCCTCCGGGAGATCTAGATGAGATATCGGCGGGTAAGCTTAAAGGAGATCTCAAGGCGAAGAAAGGAGTAGCGGTTAAGATTGTGTTGAACACCAAAGTGAAGGTGAAGATGGGATCTCTGAAAACTCCTAAATCAGGGATTAGAGTTACTTGTGAAGGGATCAAATTGGTGGCTCCGACCGGGAAGAAGCCGACTACGGCTGTTACCTCCGCCGCTAAGTGTAAGGTTGATCCCAGATTCAAGATCTGGAAAATTACTTTTTAAACATAGAAGAAAAAAACATTAATGGAATCACACATTCTTAGTTTTCTTGAGTTTCCATTATTTTTTCTTTATAACCATTGTTTCAATTTTCGTGTTCTTTTTAAAAATTTGATTTCATATACAGTTCTTCGATTCCTGTAAGACGTTTTTTTTTTTTTTTGGGTTTATGTAAATGAAGATATATATTTGTGTTGGGTATGAGAATTTAAAATTTTAATCATTTGTTAATATTTTAGTTTTCGAGTTTATTTAACAGTGATTATTAATCTATGGCGCGAAAAAGATAAGTGGGAATAAAACGCAACTATTGGTAGTAAGTTAATTAATAGGGTAATAATGCAAGTGAGGTGTGACCCTCATTATCTCAAGTGAGGTAATAATGCAACAACAAAACGCAACTATTAGTACAACAAGTGCTTTGGTCAATTAAGGTGGCTACTTTTTAGTATTTGTTTTGTTGTTGTAGTATCAAATAATTAAGCTAAGCTACCATGTGGTCCATGTGTGTATAAGAAGAATATACCCTTAAGAAGAGCCTGTCAATTATAATCTTTCGGAGAGATGGCCGAGTGGTTGATGGCTCCGGTCTTGAAAACCGGTGTATTATTATTTGCAGAACCATAAATTTAATTACATATAATTATTAATGTGTATTATTATTATTAATAAGTCTCCCGTCTGTTGGCAAATGACAAAAAAAAATCTTCGGGAGTCTTATTGAATAATTTAATTACAAGTGTGGGTGGGAAGTTACGTCCCCTTAACGTGTAAGAAGGTGTCGGTGAAATGAATTCAATTTTAACAAGAAAAAGCAAAAGCTATACAATGATTTCAAAATCAGGTGTTATGTAATTATCAACAACAAGTTATAAAAAAAAAAAAAAACAAGTTATAAATAAAGAAGAAGAGATTAGGTGTTATGGTCATGGTGTCAAACGACGGCTAACATGTGGTGGAATTTATTCGTTTCCGACATCATAATAAAAATCAAGTAGCAGAGATTTGGTTAGTTTAATCGGTTAATAATAATACTATTCTGATTACAATAAATCAACTCGAATAGACTATTGCTTACAAATACATAGTTTACGTTTATGGATTAACCAATCACATATATTGTTCAAAATCGTAGATTGATAAAACCTTTCCCTCACAAAAAGGCATATTTAGTGTGTTTTTTTTCTTCTTCTTATTCTACTTTTTCCAAGTTGGTTGTTGTTAACTTGTTATCGAGTTTTTTTCGAGAGAAACAAAAGATATATGTTATCCTTATTTGTTTGTGCAAGTGCAATGTGTATATTTTGAAGTAAAAACAAATTGTTAGATGGTAACATAACTCTGAAAAGCGTAATCAAATATGTTTGTTAAAAAATAATGATAATAAAAAAAAACAAATATGTTTGTTTAAATCTTACATTATTTGTATATATTGGCGTGTTAATGGGGTCGATAAATGATAATGTTACAGGACTAAAACAAAAAAAAACATGTGACCACCACATGTTATTAGGTGTTCAAGTTGACTTTTTTAGTCGCACAACACAACCAAAACGCCTTTGGTACAAAAAAGTAAACCTCATGCTAATAATTTATTTTGTTATGCGTAATTTAAATTTAATATGTTTACATAATTTGTTTTGTTACTAACCTATTTTGATGTTTTAATAATATATAACCTAGAGTTAATGTTTAAACAAAGAGCGTCAAAGTTAACATATTTTAAAATTTGGAAGAACCTGTCTGTACATGGTTCACTCTTCTCTTTGGCGATTTCGTCTTCAACAAATCCCTTGGCGTCTTCATAATTCTTGTTTCCACACTTCTCCATGTCGTCCACACACACCGATTTCTTCCCCCGACGTCGTTTCAGTTTCCTCGTACTACTCCTCCCTTACGATTAACAATGATCAATCCCTCTTCGATCACGTTCTTGGATTATGCTCGACGGCTCAGCAATGCAAGCAAGTTCATGCCCAAGTACTTGTATCCGATTTCATCTACCGTTCTGGTTCATTAGCTGCGAATTTCATATCGGTTTACTCTCGGTTAGGACTCCTCGTCGACGCCCGTAACGTCTTTGACACTGTTTCGCTTGTTTTGTGCTCTGATTTGCGTCTGTGTTACTCGATTCTCAAAGCTAATGTGTCTCATGGGTTACACGAGAATGCTCTTGAGCTTTACAATGGAATGCGTGAAAGAGGTCTCGCAGGGGACGCGTATGTGTTACCCTTGATCCTTCGAGCTTGTAGATACTTGCGTCGTTTTGGTTTGTGTCACGCTTTTCATAGTCATGTTATTCAGATTGGTTTGAAAGAGAATCTTCATGTGGTTAACGAGTTGCTCGTGTTGTATGCTAATAATGCGGGAAGCGTTGGAGATGCCTACAAACTGTTTGTTGAAATGCCTCTGAGAAACCGTATGTCATGGAATGTTATGATTAAAGGGTTTTCCCAAGAGTATGACTGTGAAAGTGCTGTTAAGATTTTTGAGTGGATGCAACGTGAAGAGTGTATACCAGATGAAGTGACTTGGACTTCAGTCTTATCATGTCATTCGCAATGTGGCAAGTTTGAAGATGTGATTAAGTATTTTCATGTTATGAGGATGAGTGGAAGTGTAGTAAGTGGCGAAGCACTTGCTGTTTTCTTCTCTGTATGTGCTGAGTTAGGAGCGTTAAGTACCGTTGAGAAAGTTCATGGGTATGTTATAAAAGGTGGGTTTGATGAGTATTTGCCCTCGAAGAACGCGTTGACACACGTGTACGGGAAGCAAGGGAAAGCTAAAGAGGCAGAGCTGTTGTTCCGGCAGATAAGAAACAAAGGTATAGAGAGCTGGAATTCTTTGATAACATCGTTTGTGGATGCTGGTAAACTCGACGAGGCTCTTTCATTGTTTACTGAGTTGGAGGAAATGAATGATGTTTGTCACGTCAAGGCTAACGTAGTTACCTGGACCTCTGTTATCAAGGGTTGTAACGTCCAAGGAAGAGGAGACGATTCACTTGAGTATTTCCGACGAATGCAATTTTCCAAAGTGTTTGCTAATTCAGTGACGATTTGTTGTATACTATCAATTTGTGCCGAGCTTCCAGCTATGAATCTCGGAAGAGAGATCCATGGGCATGTGATACGGACCTCAATGAGCGGTAACATTCTGGTTCAGAATGCATTGGTGAATATGTACACAAAATGTGGGTTACTAAATGAAGGGAGTCTAGTATTCGAAGCAATTAGGGACAAGGATTTGATCTCATGGAATTCGATAATCAAAGGTTATGGTATGCATGGGTTTGGTGAGAGAGCTCTGAGTATGTTCGATCGAATGATAAGATCTGGGCGTCATCCTGATGGGATCACTTTGGTAGCTGTTCTTTCAGCATGTAGTCATGCAGGGCTGGCTGAAAAGGGACGCGGAATTTTCTATTCGATGAGCAAGAAATTTGGATTAGAGCCCCAACAAGAGCACTATGCATGTATTGTTGATCTCCTTGGTCGTTTAGGGTTTGTGAAAGAAGCGAGTGAGATTGTGAAGAACATGCCTATGGAGCCTAAGGTCTGTGTGTTGGGGGCTCTGTTAAATTCTTGCCGAATGCATAAAAACATGGACATTGCGGAGGATATAGCATCCCAACTTAGTGTTCTTGAACCGGAGAAGACAGGAAGCTATATGTTGCTTTCTAACATCTACTCTGCTGGTGGAAAATGGGAAGAATCTGCAAAGGTTAGGGCTTCAGCCAAGAAAAAAGATTTGAAGAAAGTTTCTGGAAACAGTTGGATTGAATTGAAGAACAAATCCTACAAATTCTCATCAGGGTCAATAGTACAGAGCGAGTTTGCGAGCGTCTACCTGGTTCTGGAGGATTTGGTTAGTCATATGTTGAAAAAAGGCCCTACACATGATGGGAACAATTATGAGGATGATCAATTATGAACAGCATAAGAGATGAGTATATCCCGCTTAGACTGAGATGATGCACATCAAACAAAAACCGAACTTATGGAACCTATCAGGTAAGCTTGCTTTAGACCTTTGAAACTAGCATTGACCAGTTACCAAATCAATCTTCAAATGAGAAGAATGGTAGTCATGATAAACCCAAACTAGTTCTTCTGAAGCTTTATCTTGCTAAGTTTGGCAGTTCGTAATCTTCTTACCTTTTCAATAATCATAATAATTGCAAGAATACTCCATAACAGTGTCTGCTGCATATCTTAATGTTACAGGTTCTAATAATCCTCGGCGTTATCTTTGATGGTAATAGGCAAAGAACATCTCTTGCCTCTCCTGAGCTACAGATCAACCAATGTCAAGCTGCTGTAAGATAGGAGAACCAAGAGTTGTAGCACTGGAACGCTCAATCTGGCACTGATGGTCACACACACCCCTTTAAAACCCTTGAAGAGAAGAGAAGAATGGTGTGTATAGCGATATATTGTTTGAGATGATTACAATTGTTGAAGTTTGATACTAATCTAATAATCATACATCCAACGTTATTAAAGAATTTCAATATCAATAATAACGTTTTTCCCTAAATAACACCTTTGTCACAAAATTGAATTGACCTGTCTTCAAACAGGTCTCTCTCACAACAGTTGAATGTGAAGAATTGGTTAAGTATCCCAATCTATTTCTTAACTTAACCCGTTCCTTGAACTGTAAAGAGAGAGAAAAACATCTTTTTACAAAAAGAAGAGCCTCCGCAACAGCAGGAGGTTCTTACTTTTGATAAGGATGGTATCGAGCTGGCCCTGAACCATTAGTCCCATTTCCTCTGCCACTGCTTGAGCCGCTGTTTCCGTTCCCATGAGCTTTTCCACCTCCATAAGCAGTAGCCGCTGCAACACCATAGCCACCACCCATATAACCGCCAGCTCCATAGAGAAGGTTGAACATTTGACCTCCATAACCATAACCATAGCCATAGCCGCCACCGTAACCATAAAATCCAGCAGCGTTGACCATGGAGTTCCCTGCGTAGGCTCCATAACCGCCATAACTACCATAACCCGAATACATATTGTAATCTTCATTTCCTTTCCCACCATAACAATCTTCCTGATCATACTTGCCACTAGCACCATATGATCGAAAGCTGTTATCTCTCCCGGTTCTCTTCGGTTCAGCCCTTCTTATCTCCACCTATTAATCCATTATCAGTGCTTGAGATTGCTATATTGATTTCTTTAGCTTAAATTCTAAAACAAAAGTAAAACGAGGTTTGCCTGTTTGTCACCGAGCTCGTGAACTTTTCCATCGGAGAAAAGTCTGTCAACAGAATCTTCGGTCTGAAAAGTTATAAAACCGAACCCTCTAGACCTTCCAGTGAGGTGGTCATACATGATCTGGTGCTCGATTATGTCACCATATACACAGAAATAATTCTTCAGTTCATCTACAAATATGAAAAGGCACATTATCAGCAACAGTAACAGAAAACAGACAGAATAAAAGAAACTTGTACCTTCTTCCAAAAGTGGTGGAAGTCCACCAACAAAGATTTTCCTAGTCTTTGATACCGCTTTGATATCGGTATCCCTGTCCCCTCTAGGAACAGTCCTTTTCAGTTCAACCTAACATTTAATAGGAATTAGCCAAAGCATCCAATTGCTAACAAACTGAGAAACAAAAGCGGAGCAGATGATATATTACCTTTCGATCATCTAATACATGTTCTTCCTCCAAAACTTTCTCAGCAACAGCTGAATCAGCAAAAGTCACAAACCCAAATCCCCTTGGGTTTCCAGTCATTCTATCTGTCATGAATACAGAATCGACAACTTCTCCAAACTTTCCAAAGTAATTCACAAAAGTCTCTGAAAAAAAAAGAAACAAAGTAGAAGCAATAGAATCAATACGCATAAGAAAAAATAACCAAGAACAAAGAGAGAATCACAGTGACTTAACTCTTCCATTGCCAGTCACAGAGTAAGGAAAGGGTGAGTTCTAATGATCAAATTATATGAAAGAATCCTCATACCAGATACAGGATAAGGACAGATTATTTGTTGGAGCTCCAAAGAGCTCAATTCAAGGCCAAGACAATGAAATGACTCAAACAAAAGCAAGAACTACCAGAAACATCATACGGTACCTTCAGTTGTTTCCCAAGAAACTCCACCTACGAATAGTTTCCTAACAAACATAAACAAAGACAAAAGACACCATAAGAAACCTTTCCATCAATATCTTAATAACCAGCTTGATCGATTGAGAAGGAGATTAAAATCAAAAGTAAACCCAAACCAAAAAAATGAAAAGAGAAAGAAAGTGTAAATCCTAAGAAACCACAAACCCAGGAGAAGACATGGACGAAGACGAATGGCGATTCTCAACGGCATGCTTCATCTGAACCCCACCAGTATCAACGGCTGCACCACCGTTACTCCGGTCAACAAAGGTCTCCACTTCATAATCCGACGGAGGTAGTTGTTCCTTGTGTAGGTGACGGTGGTAAGAGTCATCATAACCACGATCTGAGTTGTAATCCATCGATCACTGCGGCTCAATCAAAACAAAAAAAACCCTAAATTTCTCGGTCTGCTGATGATGAAGCAGCTCAAGCGAAACGAGTGAAACCCAAACTTATAAAAAATGAAACTTTGTATCTTTCACCAATTTCGACTGCTTGATTCAAAGTGACAGCATCAAACATTCAAAAAGTTCAGAACTTGGAAGAGAAAAACCCTAACCAAAAGATGGGTGAAGTTGAAACGGCAACAAACAACAAAGCTCAGGCGAGAACTTTTAACACTTGAGTTGAGTCAGCCAACTGAGAAAATTTTGAAACATAATAAAAAAATTTGATTTTTGATTCGGTGTTATCAACTTATCATCGGAATATATGAAAACGACATCGTATTACGAACGTTGGTCAAACAATTCTCTTGTCGCCTTGTCAACAAACAAAAACATTTTCCTATAAACATGAGGAGATCAAAGGTTGACTTGTGTTTGACAGTCATTGTAAAGATGAAATCTTTTCATACAGTAAAGAAACTCTCTTCTTTCACATTGAACAAAGAAAAAATAACAAATGTTTTTAGCTAAGCTTCTCTAGATTTTACAGCTTTTAGTGCTTCAATAACCGCAGAGAAGTCTTCATCGCTCAATCCATAGGATTTAGCAACCTTGTAAAGCTCGTTTGCAGCAGCTGCAATTGGAGTAGATTGAGAAACGGATTCCGCTAGTCCAAGTGCGAGTCTCATATCCTATACGCGCACGTTTTTAATCATTTATGGTCTCTCATCAAACTCTTGAGAGTTTTTGTGAGGATCTACTAAACAAGGAAATAACACAGTTACACAAACCTTCTGCTGGTGCTTTAATGGAAAAGCTGTCGGGTACACTGACTTGATCATCGAAGGACCCTTTAGCGAGTACATTGGCGCATTGATAGCTCCTTGTGAGACAACCTGCAGAGGTTTTTCCCAGGGTTTACAGCGGATTTTGGGAAGTAAATTTCAGCTAAACAATGGTGTTTAAATTACCTCAACCAGTACATTTGGATCGAGTCCAACTTTCTGGCTTAGAAGTATTCCCTCCGCGAAAGATGCCATCATACTGCATGAGTATGATCAGGAGAAGAATATGTGATTTGCCAAGAAATGAATGAAGCCATATATGGTCAAATGTTACCTTCCCATGATCATGTTGACGACAAGTTTCATTGCTGCTCCATTACCAACTTCACCCAAATAGAATCTTGACTGGATCATATAATGCAAACTAGTAATGAAAATAGTTTATATTTACAGAATAAAAAAGATCTGAAAGCAAAACACTGGCAATAAGACATACCTTTCCCATGATGTCGAAGAAATGAGAAGCTTTTTCGTATAGCAGCTTGTCACCTGAAATGTTAAGTGGCAGATATTCTTAATTTTCTTTTCATTCAACCATGTTACAAGACACAGACAAGTCACCAGTGAAGCAAAAATAATCTGATACATATAAGTGATGATAGATTATCAATACACACCAGTGAGGACTGAGGAGTAAGTAAGCTATTACTAACCTGCAGTGAGGAATATCAATTGCCCATCTTCTGCAGGCTTTTTGGAACCGGAAACTGGTGCCTGTGAATATCAATAGAGATGAGAGTGAAGTCAAGTAATCTGCTACAACATTGTTTGGTGATTCCAAACATCGATTATTAAATAGTCTTTACCTCCAAAAACAATGCACCGGTATCCTTTATTTGCTTGCTGATTAGCATCGATGAGGCAGCATCAACGGTTGAGACATCAACATACCTGCATTAGCAGGCAAGTCCCATTTTTACAATTAAGGTATCAACCAAATCATTACATTGATTCGAAGCAGAAAACCAAAAAGAAGGACTGCAAACTCTGCGGTAGTTACATAAGAAAATACAGATATCTTGAAACAACCACATTAAATATCATGAAGGAGTAGGTACCCTTTTCCTGAACTAATTCCAAATACGGCTCCATTCTTTCCGCAGGCAACATCAATCTGACGGAAAGCAAAAAACAGATTCTATTTAAATATGGGGTGAAAGAAGAAGAAGAAGAAGAAGAGAAGCAAACAAAAGTGAGACATACGCACTGCACTTTCAGGATCAGCAAGCATTGCAAACGTGAGATCACAAGTTGCAGTCACTTCTTCAGGAGTAGACTTGTACCTACGGAACAAGAGAAAATTTCTTAATAAGAGGTTTTGCCTTTAAAGTTTACAATAGCACCAAAACCACATTTGTGATTCTTGAAAAGAAGCATTGGAAGTCTTACTTTGCTCCTAATCCAACGAGTGGATCACACTTGCTCTGAGTTCGATTCCATACAGTCACATCACACCTAAACAAGCAAGCCCAAGGAGTTAAAAAAGTGGCACGCATCATCAAAAAAAAAGGGTAAAAAGTAGCGAAATTGATGTGAATGATACTGTCAACACATAAGACCCCAAAGTGAAAAACTGTTTTATACCCAGCTGTGATGAGGTTTTGAGCCATTGGAGAACCCATGATTCCCATACCAAGAAACCCAATGCTGAAAGTTCCAAGTTCATCTGGGTGTCATACAAACCATAATTCATCAGATAAACGACTAACCCAAAAAGGGGATAATGGAGAGTTTCGGGACAAGAGCGTTTGTATAGAAAGTACCTTTGGTAGATTGGAGGGAAGAGTAAACCCTGTAAGAGAGTGAATATAGAGGTTTTGAGAGGAAAGGGGAAATGGGTTTCGGTCTGAATCGAAGAGGGATACGAGGGCAGAAGATGGAGCACAAAGCCATGGCTCTTGAAGATGAAGATGAAAATAAAGATAATGAAACCAAAAAGGCATTGGCCATTGGGCTATTGCACTTTGTAATAAAGTATTTACACAATTCGAGGCGGAGAAATTGACAGTTTTATTTTTATTTTTATTTTTATTTTTATGATCCATGCCTTCGGTTTAAAGCTAATTTCGGAAGCAAAAATAATTCTACCGGTCGGTTAAGATGCTTTTAACCATAAAATGATTTTGCAAGTGCAAATGATAATATAAACAGATAAACTTTAGCTAATTAAATCATCAACTCCTTTTTACCGCCGATTTGTACATCATGCTTGTATATATCAAATAGTATTGTCTACATAAAAGCGTATCTTCAGTCTCCAGAGATGCTTTGGACTTAATTAGTTCAATGTAGATAAACCAAATTAATTTGATTCAAACCGAACCCCAAATATCGATTTGAAAACCCGGTAATGTGTGTGTCCCAGGACTAGCTAGACCTATGGAGGAAACTGGTTTTGTCTCTCTATAGTCTGTCTATATATACAGCACCAAAAAAAGAGAGAACATAAAGGATTCAGTTTTCCTGCTGAGCTCACGGCAGTTTCAATCAATCCCACCAAATCATGTTCTGCAAGTTCGCAATTTTCCATTTTTATGCCTGAAAACCAACACAATTGTGGAGAAGATTAGCAATTATGCTGAAACAAAAACCACAAAGTTTTGAGATTTAAGAAATCAATCCTGATTATGAGTTTATTCGCCTATGGAGCAAGTAATTTGGAGTTACTAATAAGCTTGAGGAGAGAGAGAGAGATGCTGACCAAAAGGAGTCTTTCTTCTCTTGTTCCAATAGCTCTTCGAAGGAGATGTCTGAAAATTCATCATCTGGACTGTCTAACTCTCTACTTGATTTTTCTTTCAGTTCCATGGAAGCGCTTATTTCAAGAACCTACAGTATCAGAAAGAGTGAGTATTCATGGCTATAACTTTTGTTGAGCAAAAGATAAACCCAAAAACTCAAGAAAAGTCCCAACTATGCTAACAGAGTCCAATAAAGGAAATAAAACAGATAAGACTATACTGGTTTATCAGACAGTAACAAGAATCAGCAAGACTAATCCAGAATCAGAAACATCATTTATAGACAGACACAATCTACAAGAACAAGTGATTGAGTTTGGTTTAACCTTTTTGTATGCAGGTGAAAGTTTTAGCTGTTGCTGGAGCCAATTATATACAAGTGCATCTTCTTCGACCCTTTTTTGTTCCATCTCCAGCTTATTGATCTGATGACACACAAAACATTACAATTTAGTTCAAAACCAACAGACCGAGTAAAAAACCAAACGGTTATTGATGAAGCTAACCATTCACCTGTTGACGAAGTCGGTCAAAGGATGATCTATCAGCCTTGAAGAGAAGGGCTTTTGTTATTGCAAACTTGCGCTTGATTACTTCTGACCTACCATACAGAGAAGCAGGCTTAAATCAGCGTCACCAAAGAAGAAACATGTATGTCACACCACTAACAATAAACATGAATTGGAATATATGACAAAGAATAGAGGAGAAAGCAGCCATTTGTCTTCAAAATGTAGGAAGAACTAAGAAAATGGATCAGAGATGACAATATGATAGTGTTAACTTACTTGTGCTGTAGTTCATTTTTGGCTTCTATCAAACAATTAGCAAAGTCCCCAACCTGCAGGTAGTAAATCCAAAGGCTAGATTGAAGCAAATCATTCTGACATATATCATAAGGAAGCAAGCTGATATTAAAGAGTACTAAAATCCCCCAACTCAAAAGTCCTTTTTGTTTATCAACGAAGTTAGTATAGGATATAGAACAAACACCACAGAGGTTTTAAGATGCTGAATAAAGCCTATAGCTTTACACAAATCACAGAGGTTTTAAGATGCTGATTAAAAGCCTATAGCTTTACACAAATCACAGACACAGGCTTAGCAGGCATTAACGCAGTTGACTTCAATTTGTAAGTCTGGAACTCACGAGTTGTAGTTCTCAGTTGGCATTTCATAACCTAAAGACAAGAAGCAGACCTGAGCAAGAGTCAATCCTTTGGCACTATTGCATTTAACAAGCTGATCGTACTGCTGCTTAATCTTCCTCTGCGTAGCACTGCTCGTCGAGGTAAAAGGATACAAACAAACAAACTGCTCCGGTTTGTTATCCGGAATCGAAATCGAGCCAGACATCGGATTCAACACAACCCCATCTCCTTCACCAACCCCATCTGGTTGCTTCTTCTTACCTCGCTTCCTCTTCTTCTTCTTCTTCTTCTTCTTCTTCTTCTTCTTCTTATTCGCAGGATCGTCCTCCGAATCCGATTCATCCTTCTTATCGGAATCGGAGAGCAGTAACTCGTAGAGACGCGAATTCGTCAAATGCGTCGAGTCATCATCATCTTCACGGGCTGAGTCTGAAGTATCGGATAGAGACGACTCTGGTTCGAGTTTAGCTACGGATTCGGATATGAGTTTCTGGCCTCCGTACAGAGCAGGTCTGCGGCGACTAGAAGATTTGTGGAGAAAGAAGAGAGCGGAGACGAATGAGAGGAGGGAGAGAGCTAGTAGAGATAAGATGAGAAAGGAATACATGAGAGGGTTTATTGAGTAAGATGCTGTAATTTTGATTTGTGTGAAATGCGGAGCCGCCATTAACGTGCTTCGTACTGATCACATCACAGAGGGAAGGNAGAGAGAGAGAGAGAGAGAGAGAGAGAGAGAGAGAGAGAGAGAGAGAGAGAGAGAGAGAGAGAAAAATGAAAGCGACGACGAAAAGAGCTGCTTTTCTTGGTATTAGAACTTAGGATATTTTGGCAACTTTTAATTATCTTTTGGTCTTTCATTTTGCATTTAATTTAAGAGATATTAGGAATATAAATCTATGAGATTATATACAGTAGTTGTAGTTAAAATGGTTTAAGAATAGATGACTCTTTTTCTATTTATGGTAAGATACTAATAATATATCCTGACTAAATATCACTCTTTTAAGTCTTAACTATTAACATCTGGTCTTTACTTCTAAACCATTTAAACTGGTGTGAGTAATTTTCTTTGCCTTGTTAGACTATTAATAATGCAATTTAGTGTAGTATTAAACTATTAATACAAAGTCCTTTTTGAAAAATTTGTCTATAGCAAGTTAGTAATGTTACAAAACAGAAACACATGTAAATACATTTTGAATATGTTTTTCAGACTTCATCTGTTTCGACATCTTTAATATAATTTATGTATCTTCACATTTAGCATCTGAGTCGTTGTAGTATAGTGGTAAGTATTCCCGCTTGTCACGCGGGTGACCCGGGTTCGATCCCCGGCAACGGCGATTAATTTTTTTCATTAGAATTTATAATACGTCTATCATCATGAAAAAATTAACGATGGCTTCGCCCGGGTTCGAACCGGAGACCTTCAGTGTGTTAGACTGACGTGATAACCAACTACACCACGAAACCCTATTGGTTAATTGGTCAACAAAGTTCTATTTATTCTATACACCTAAAAAAGGTCGGCACAATTGATTTGACCTCCGGATATATATTATCATATTCTCCAACACCGCCGTGACTACTCTCGTTCCCGACGTGTTCTACGGCGAAGAACTCCACCTCGTCTTCCAGGTAAACAATTTCTTCGGGTACTCATGATCCCAATAAACAAATTAGGGATTTTCGATTTTCCCTGTTTAATAGTTGGATAGGGTAACAGCCACTGCGCAGCTTCCATGCCGGTGTCAGCATCTCCTCCGTGGCGCAGATTTATAGGCGAAAAGAAAGTTTTTGATTTTTGTTTATTCTTTCTCTTAATGATAAATTAGGATGGAAGATAAGGGAAAGGGTGTGGTGGGAGGAGATGAGGGAAACTTGGTTTCTGAGTTAGAAGAAGGTCCAAGCAATATGGAATGTGAAGAGGGAGTACTTGGTGGTGATTGTAGTGATGATAACTATGATGATGAAGACGTGAACAGTGATGAAGAAGGTCTGGTAGATGATGATGATGATGATGATGATGATGGAGATGATTCAGAAGAAGGAGATGAATTTGAAGCTGCAAGTGAAATTCCTAGCACGTTTGAACGACTTGAGTACGAAGCTCTGGCTGAGAAGAGACGCAAAGCACTTGCTGATTCTCAACGGTTAGTTTCTCTCTATCCTTTGTTTTTATGTTTTGGGTACAATGTTGAATTTGACTATGTGAAAAATCAATGATTCTGAGACTGTGCAATTTAGTGGATGCAGTTTTTTAATCTCAGTCTGACTTTGCTTACTTAACTTTCTTGCGTGAAGATTTCCAAAAGCACTCGTTGGTAAACTCGAGAGCGGATATGCATACCCCATTAGTTTTATCCGGATTTATAATTGCGAACCTTTTAGATGGATTTGTTGGTCAAGCACTTCCCTTGCGTTACCCTACATTCTTTTGTGCTGATTATTTGTTTGTAAATGTGACAGTGGTGCCACTAACATCTCGAATAACACCTCGGGCGTGGAGGGATTCATGGAATATTTATCTTCCGGTCGCCGACGAAAATCCAGGAAGGTGTGTATTCCACACGTTAACTTGTCTTACATCGTCTTTTAATTTAGAAACATGAATTTCCATTCGTGCTACACTCCAACAAAATTTCAGTTGGCAATACTGCATATCCTGCCACTTCTTTTTAAATCCTACTTTCTTTACTTATGCAGCATAAAAAAAAGGGTAGAAAACATGGGTCAAGGAAAGGAGTTGCACCTGACATTCTACTGAGGTTTAGGGAGGCACTTTTTCTTCATGCCCATGGCCGTGACAGTGAGGTAATCTAGGTGAAGTGTATATGCTCTGCTGGTATCATGCTTATAGAGAGAAAACCGAGGCGAAGGAACACACTTCATAATTTCCTGGAAAAAAATAAGCTGTTCCTTTTCTGCCACAATATGGTTTGACTATTACATATTCGAAACACTGCTTTTTCCTAAATAGTATGTGTGCACGTATATCTATCTTTTATTTATAGGTACTGATCCAGATTTATGTGGATTTACTTTCTTCCAGGCTTTACCTATTTTATTAGAAGTTATTAAGCAAGCACCAACCTTCGATCAAGCATATTATCAACTTTCACGTGTTTCTGAGCAACTTGGTAGGACTGAATCATCTTCTACGGAAGCATTAAAGATTGCTGCAAATATCAAAGGTCCAAAATCACCTTTTTGGAAGTTGCTTTATGAGAGGTTCAGGTAAGTTCTCTCTGTTCAACCTAGTCTTCATTTGCATCATCTTGTACAGCAGAAACGCCAAACGCAAATTCTTTTTCTATCTAGATGTCACTATAATTTTTTTGACAGTAGGACCTAAGTAAAGATTGTAGGGCTTGCAAATGATTAAGTAAACATTGTCAGCCTCGTTAGTCAGTAGTATGAATTCTTAGGGAAGATGAGTTGAAGGAAGAGAAGGATACAGAAAGAAAGTGACGGGAGGTGGTTGGGGAAGGGAACCTGTTTAGTTTTCTGTTTAGAATCTTTTTGATTTTGGCAAGCTAAGTAGAAAAAATGATTGATTTCAGGGAACAAGAGGACATGTCGGCAGCAAGGAGTTATGCATCCAAAGCAATACAAGCTGATCCAGAGGATATCCCTTTAAAATATGAATATGCAGACCTCTGCCTAAAAGCTGGAAAATATAGAGAAGCTGCTGAAACCTATGAGCAAATATTTCGTCGGTGTCCTGAGAGAGTTGAAGCACTCAAGTGGGGGATAGAGGTATAAGCTGAATGACGTATAATTTCTTCTCATTTCTAATCCCTGTGATGTGGTTTCTGTAGCTAGAAAACAAAAACAAATGGTTGGACCATTTTTATGAACTTATTGTCATATTTGGTCTTTTCAGTATTTCCTTAAATCCGGTGAGGGTGAACGAGCAGCGAGCATCTTAGAGGATCATATCAAATCCCATTCATCTGAAGTGGGGCACGATATCTTGGATTTACTGGCTTCTGTTTTCATGCAAATTAATGCGCATGATAGAGCTCTTAAGTATATTCATGATGTGCGCCAGATTTACAAAGTAGGAAAAGAACTATCTTCCAGCTTGAAAATAAGACAAGCCATCTGTCATGTTCACCTTGAAGATATGGAGCAGGCAGAGGTTTGTATATCTATATTATAAACCTGCTAATTGTTTATATCAGTGATTGGTTTTATAAGCCATCTCATTTTCCCCGAATTATGTATTGCCTGGAACACATTTTCTCTGCTTTTAATGACCCGGAGTTGCAATCCTTGTTTTGTTTGAAACCTGAGGATTAACAAAAGAGAGAGAGAGAGAGAGAGAGAATGAGGACTTACCAAGGCATAATAATCTTTTCAATATGTGATTTTGTACCTGCCTATAAAAATTCCTTTGTTGCTATCAGATGTTGTGTTTCTATTCTTGTGAATGATGCTGCTTCCCTGATTTGCAGATTGTGTTAAGTATTCTACCACAGGAGGCTGTATCTGAACATCCAGAGCTCATTACCAATTTGGCTGATGAACTAACAAACATTGGGAATTTTCACTCTGCTCTCAAATACTATTTAGAAGCAATCAGCAAACCTGAAAATGTAAGGAATCTGCTCCATTGTTTCCTCTCTTACAACTTTTGCTTCACCCTTTGGATAACTAGTTTTGTGGTTTTCCTTGTAGAATGGCTATTTGTTTGTGAAAATTGCTCGTTGTTATATGTCACTGGCAGAACGAGAACAGGCCATTGTTTTCTACTATAAAGGTACTTTCATATTTTCATTGAGTAAGAAGTTGATTTAGTTATTGTGTATATGTGTCTTTTAAATTGAAAGAGCTCGTGGATACTTATGTTCTACCTTAAGCCCTCTCTTTTCAAGTGTAAAAGGATTGAACAATTTCACTATGTTCTGTCCATAGTTAATTGATTGCATGGGATGTTATGAGGTCTCAAAACTCAATCCTTTATGATCTTGTATGTCTTGCAAATTTAAAATGGTGTTGTCTAGTCTTTTCGATTTCTCATTTGTTTCTAATTGATTTGCTGCCAACTGAAATATTCCTCAGCTTTGAATGAACTCAGTGATACGGTTGATGTTCGCATAACTCTGGCTTCACTCCTCCTGGAAGATGGCAAACGAAATGAAGCTGTATTAGTGCTTTCTCCTCCGGAAAAACCAGGTCAGTAGAGAAAATTGTAGTCTCTTTTCTGGGGATTTTCTGCCTGCATTGTCTAAGCGAGTGCATATTTTACCTAAGATTTGGTCCTCATGGTACATTACTACATTACTTCATTAAACAACACTTTGACAGTTTTGATGCGAAATTTTGTGAATGAATAATGATTGTGTTACTTGGTGTCGAATTTTTCCTCGGCTTTATGTTTCCAAATGTTAGTTATGTTATTTGCATCCAATTGTGCTCCTGTGTTGGGCCATCTGTTATATAGATTGCTAACTATGGTTCTTTCCCTAAGTGTAGATCCTGATACTGCTAAACTGAAGGCATGGTGGAAAAACAAAAAGATCAGGATGAATCTTTGTCAGATATATCATTCAGAGGAAATGCTTGAGGACTTCGCCAATACAGCACTGCAGTTGGTTCTTAAGTGGGTTTGGCGGCGGACGGTAATATCCCTATATCGAAGTGTTTTGGAATGCGTTCTCCTATAATAAAAATGCAAACGAAATTGTGAACATAAAACTACTGCTTCTTGAAGAAAAGCTACATGGATCCACCTGAACATCTAGCATTTTGTTAGGGGTTTATCATTTAACACAGCAGAATGTCGTTTCTTAAAAAAAAAAATTGTATGCTTGACTTACTCTGTATTTGCATTCGGCCTGATGTAAAACTTAGGTCAAGGGGAAAGAAAGCGTTTGGTTCTTTCAGAACATCAAAGAAACAAAAAACGCCGACGTCCTAGAGATGCTCAATCTTCCCAGTAAGTATAACATGTATCCACCGTAAGCTTTAAGCCGCGTGATTCTTGTCTACACATTATTATTAACTTTTCTTCCGGACATGTTGAGCAAGGTTGAGAGGCGGACCAAAAAAGTGGCGTAAAATCAGGGCAACATTAAATGAAACAAAAAGAATTAGAGCACGAGCTGCTATTAAAGCTCATAACGAAGATATCTGCAGTGAATCTGAGGTAACTATCAAATGTGCACACTATTTCACCTTCCCCTGTTGCCTGATACAAGCTTGTACCAGAAGACGTTTGTGTTTCAACCTACCCAAATGTGGTTCCATATTGTGGGTGACAGCCTAGGCTGTTTTTTTTTTTTGTTGGTTCGTATACCATTATTGCCGATTCTGACCTCTTTGTTTGAAACATAAAAATGCTTTTCCCTTTTATATTGACTGGGGTTATCCTTTGACTTTTGTACTCAGGAAGAAGCTATCAAGGATGAAGAGTATCACCGTCTTTTCGTGGATGTGATTAACTGTTCTCTTTTACCATTATCTAGTATATTGAATATCGTTACTTTTACATACTTTTTTTCTTGCTTATGACCGTATAGTTTCCTTGATACCATCTTGCTTTATGTTTTTCATGACTCCTAAAATTATATGTCTTGTAGTTGTGCAAAGCGTTGGCATCCCTGCAAAGATATTGGGAAGCTCTGGAGATAGTTAATCTTGCTCGGAGATTGGATGCTAAAATGCTGCCTGTTGAGATAAAAAAGGAACTTCAGTCACTTGGAGCTAGTACCTAACGCAACCTTGATAAATCATGTCTTTTAGATCTTACAGCTGGGTTTATTACCTGTGTTTGACTCCCTTTCTTCTTATAATATTGACAGAGATATCATGTGATACAATGGATCCAAAGCAGTGGTTTGACTGTGTAAGATCTGTCATCCAGCAACATCCGTATCGTTTGAATGCCTGGAACTGCTATTACAGAGTCATTTCAAGGTAGAGAGCGGCATTTCACTTGGAGAGTATTGTAAGCATGTTTTGTTTACGACTTTACCAAATTAATATCATATTATTATTATTATGTGCAGATTAGGGAAAAGAGCATCAACTGAAGCTAAGTTCATGCATCATCTAAGGAGTAAGTATAGAGATTGCGTACCGCCCATTCTAATTGCTGGTCATCACTTCACTGTGACAAGCCGACATCAAGATGCTGCAAGAGAATACCTTGAAGCATATAAACTAATGCCTGATAGTCCTTTAATTAACCTCTGTGTGGGTACGTATATGTATTCATATTGTTCTCTTTCACGTTCCCAAATTTCCAAAATTAGTAAATTGAAGGTTCACCTTCGTTGATACTTTTCAGGAGCTGCGTTAATCAACTTAGCCCTTGGTTTTCGACTCAAAAACCGACATCAGTGTCTAGCTCAAGGCTTTGCATTTCTGTACAACAATCTCAGAATCTGCAGTAACAGTCAGGAGGCGTTGTATAACGTTGCTCGAGCCTATCAGCACGTGGGACTAGTGACTCTTGCAGCTTCATACTATGAGAAGGTTTTAGCGATTTACGAGAAAGAATACCCGATGCCAAAACTTCCTAACGAGGATCCGAATGTTGCGGAAGAGCGGAAGCCTGTGAATTGTGACCTACGCAAAGAAGCTGCACACAATCTGCATTTGATCTATAAGCACAGTGGAGCGTTTGATCTCGCGAGGCAAGTCTTAAAGGATCACTGCACTTTCTGAGTCTCGTTATCATTGTCTTTTTTTTTTTTTCCAAACGAAGATAAAACACTACGAAACAAACCGAAATTATCTATGTTCCAACTGATTTAAAGAGTACAAAGTTTGTTTTCATGCATTACTTCATAAAACTTGATCTGGATATTGCACTTCGACGATCTTGGAACCATTAGCAGAGTTCCTTTAGGAAATGTTCCTTTTACTATAGTTTAACTCTGATATCAATAATAATACGCTTATCTGATTGAAGCACTTCCACTTCATAAGACCACATTCTCATTATAATTAACAGGATTGCCCCGTCACACGCCCTCCAGGCTCCAGTTATTGTTTTTTTTTCACTTGTTATAAGAGAGATTCCCCTGTTATAGTCGTAGACTTTGTATCAGATGCAGAGTTAAATAAAATTCAATATGCTAATACTAACACGTTCTAACCTAATAATTCAGATTAATATAAATTCACATAAAAAATAATTTTTTTGAGAGTTGAAACAAACATATCAAAAGCTTGTCTTATTTCAAACACCATGAATATATTGTCTTTTGTTTCATTCTTTAGAATCAGCTTTTTGATTTGTCCATCCACAGTTAATCAAGAAAAAGTTTCGGATCAGACCGATTTAGAGCCAACGAGGAAAAACCACAGGGAAATATATTGTAATCATAACAATTGAATAATCAGACTATTGATTAGGCGTTTTTGATCTTATGTGTCCATATGTTACAAATTTAGCTAAAAGCCAGCAGAAT
>NC_025687.1:7981480-7993256 GCF_000633955.1 Camelina sativa
GAGCAGGTCAGCTGATAATTCGTACTTGTTAGGCTCCTTGCTCTTCACAGATTGAAAAGACTTGGAGAGGTCAGGAGACATATGCCTACGTCGTTGTGGTTCTAGCCTCTCGGAAACAATAATTTGCTCCTTCTTTTGCACAGATTGAGAAGACTTGGAGAGGTCAAGAGACGTACCTCCGCGTTGTTGTGGTTTTGGCCTCTCGGGAACAATGTTTTGGCCAAGTTGTAAAGGGGTGGTTGACTTCAGTTGCATTGCATCAGTAACACTAATATCCTCTACATAGTCTTGTACAAAGGCGTATCTCCAATCACAATTATCTCCAACACCTTGCATTTCAACAGTTTGGAGAGTGTTCATTTCCGGATTGAAGTAGAAAACATAAAAAGGATTAGACGCAGAATTCGTCGACAAAACAATATCACCAGAAGCAGTCACCCCAACAACGGATAGATTCCTTTCGACATTAACAACTTCACTCTGATCAGCCGACAAGGAGTAGACATAGCTGGACCATTCCCGCTTCTCTAGAACCTTCATACTCAACTTAACGGGAAACCCACCACCATAAGCATAATCCAAATAAATCCCACATAATTTCCCCTTGTAGTTTATCAAATTATTAAAACGGCGATCATATCCGTATGTAACGAGCTTGAATTTCTCAGATCTAACATCGAAGCAAACTATCGCATAAAACCTTCCATTAGTAGCATGATGAGTCAAGTAATACAAAACCCCATTGATGCAAACCCTTTCCCATAGAGGCTCATGTGTAAAAGGACATTGGATCTTCCTCCACCTCAACTCCCTCCTCCCAGTTCCTATTGTCAAAATATACTGATCTGTATCCTTAGAAGCTATATAGTCACGAGTGTTCATGAGCAGTAACTTGAATTCCTTGTCAACCGGATCAAACCCTAGATAGCTATACGATCCACCTCTAAGTTGAGGTAAGATCATATACTGTCCTGTGAGAGGGTTACATATCACATGCTTTACATCTTCATCTTCTCTTGGGATACACATCTTATGAAAATAGATCAATCCAGAGGTATAGCTACAATTGTATTTGCTTATGCCTTTAGAGAAGTTGATATGAAAATCCGCTACAAGAGAAGACGACTTCTCAGATGGATTCTGAGGCTGAGGAGTTGAGTAAAAGCTCCACTCACCGGCTTCTAGTTGTAGTACCCCAATTAAGAGTCGTCGTCGACGAGCTTTGGACCTCCTCCTGGTTAGAAACAAGTCGGTGAAGTCATCACGGTGGAATCCAGACCTCATTAGAGCCGAGGACTTCCAAAGCTTCGACACGCAACGACACTTAGCTATTGATTTTGCTGGCAATTTCGACAGTATCTTGATGAGGAGATCGTCTGGAATGGAATCAAAAGGTTTTCCACTATCCATGATCCGGACCGGACGGTTCTCGAGAATACAAATCGCAAATATCATAAAAGACTCAACACATCTCTTGAAAGTTCGACCTAATCAATCAAAAGTTTAGGGCGGTGGGCCTAATCAGGATCGGCACCCAACAAGCATGGGCTTTTTAACCATCCAATTTTTTATTTACTTTTTTAATTTCTTGTGTTTTTTTTGTGTTGATCGAAACATATATTTCAAAGGCAAAACATGGTTTTGGAAAGATAGGATTCAGCAATGCAATGATATGGTATAAATTAAAACTGAATTTCATTTAATTAGGTTTGAACCGGTTGATGTATATGTATGTCTGAACAAAGAAAATGGTAGAATCAAAACTGGGCGATTAATATCACCAAAATAAAATAGACAGTAACTATTTTGTTTCTTAAGCGAAAGCAAAGATGTTCTTCTCAGAAGTGATCATTCTCTTTGCGGAAGAAGACCCAACGATCCTTTCCAGCTGCAAATAACATCACATTACATAAGAACACTTGCCATTACAACTCAGATATTATACCATTACTCTTTGTACCAAGTCTGAGTTAAGTTAAGCTAGCCTTCAAACAAATCTTAAGTGTACCATCAGGAAACTGAAAATGAGAATTGTTTAAGTACCTCCAGCAGATCAAAACGAGAAAAAAGTGCAGTGGACATCATGTCATGTGGTCCTTCTTCAAGCATGTTCATTATCTGCAGTTAAAGCTAAAATGATGAGATCCGACTGTCTTTCTCCTGATAAGACTTGTGACGGAATTAATAAATTCGACTAAGATGCTCTTACCTGAGGGTAAAACTCCTTCCGCTCTGGAAGAGAATATAAGATTAAGTTCTTTATACCACGGATCTGAAACCCCAGAAACCAACATCATCATACATCAGCCATATTGGTCAGTATACTAAATTTTATCATAAAACCTAATAAAAGATCAAAGATGAAAATAATTTTAGAAGAAGAAAAAAACCTGGTATCTCCGATAAAAGTATGCTCTCTCAGTGTAAAGCATGATCTTTCGGTTCCCTACAAAAAACCGTTCTCGTGCGCGGGATATGTCGGCATTTTTAGCATATCTGGAAAACAGTAAGTCACGTTTGACTACCTTCAAATGAAAGAAAACCAGATTACAGAGAAGCAGCAACTTTAAAACAGGAAAAATGAACTCACTCTCCAAGAAGACAGAAAGAGGCATTCTGCGACTTCAAAAAGTTTCTAAGCCTGACGAACTCGAAGTAAGAATGGATAAAGATCATTACTCCTCCCTGCAAGTATGATTAGAATACAACAATCAAGCTCCCAAATTTACGTGATAAAAACAAGGTCTTTATGTGACCAATTTTGTTGTTCTATCAATGTTTTTTGGCAACTTAAAGTATGGGCAACAAAATATAGTTGAGCCTTGGAAGGTGGGAGTACCTGAACAGAATCTTTAATTTTTGGGAAAATCTGTAATCAAAAGAATATTGTGTTTAGCATTAAACATAAATTTAAAAGGTATAATATGTGCAATGACCCTACTTACAATGGGTATACGAACAAAGAAATGCAACAATGCACAAAACCATCCTTCACATATTTTATTCATGAAAATCTAGTTACTACATAGGCAAAGCCACAAAACAAATTAGAAAATGGACCTTCTTGGTAAAATGTTCAAGACGTGCATCGTCCACTTGGGTTACAGAGTCTGCATCAAATCTTTCAAAAACCTGGAACACAAACAGAGATATAAGATGTCTAAGACTTTAATTGTCTTAGCAAGATATGTTTTTATACCTGACGGACAGGGAGTAACACTTTCTGAAGAACACCCTTGTATTCACACGCCAGCTTTATCTGCATAGATTCAACCAAAACCATTATAGGACAGTTTTAATTAAAACTAAAAATGAAAGAACAGTCAACTAAAAATCTACAGTATTAGTATGTGGAACATATAATAAATTCAATTCAAATCATTTAGCCTAGCCATCCGATTAATCATCTAATCCCCTCACAACACTAACAAAAAAAAAAAAGGACAACCAAAATGCAAATAATATATTTAGGGATAATATGCTGAAATGCCCACCTTTCCTTTATAGTTCAAGCAACGGCGATTGAATAGAGAATTGATCTCTGAAACGAAATATTATTTGGGTTAGTACGAGTTTGGAAACTCCACCATAAATAAGGGTTATGGAAATATAGGATAAACGAAAAACAAATAAAATTTTCACATAGGTGAAAACAAGAGGGCAGATCAACACCTGGGGTTGAATAAGAACTTAGAATTATTGACTGCCGAAAGAACTGTGCATGTCCATCCAGATACCTAAACATAAGAAGATTCTTTTAGAAATTCTGACATAGATGGGTTGCTAGACAAATTAGAAAAAAGAGCTGTGAGTCCGGAGAACTACGTACAACGGCCGAATTCGCATGACATTGGTACCGTGTTGTTTTGATGGCAATTTATTTAAGTGGTCTACGACTGTGGCAAGGAACGACCAATTCTGAATCATTATAAAAGAGCATATAAGAAATAGACTCATAATATCCTATCTTTGAAACCCATAAACTCACCCCACAACCTACCTGCATAGATATTATGTCTGCATGATCGATAACCAAAACCTATCCACATGTCAACGAAAGAGATATTAGCAAGTTCAAGAATGAGATGCAGAATATTCAAATATTTGCAACCACAAGCAGTAATAGACCAGGTTTAAGAGATAAAGCAATAGTAGACTAATGTAACCGAACATCATTGCCATCAACAGTCAGCTATCTATAAAATATATCCTCTGCAAGCAATGATAAACACAAGTACCTCTATGGAGGAAAGATAATCAACATCCCGTTCCTTGTTTTCTTCTGCTTGACCAATGGCCTAACAAGAGTGGAACTAATTAGAGATATAATCAAGAAGATTTGCATAACTGAATCATCTTACGAAAGGATAGACAAGGCTGCCTACCATTTGTAACTTGAGAGGGGAAGCAATAATAATGTCTGAGGAATAGAAATCACCATACAGCCTAACGCTCTTTCTGGAATTGACAATAGGATTCAAATCTCAGTACAACGACCAAATTAGATACCAAAAAGCATGCACTGCAACATTATAGAGGATGTATGCTAAAGATATACCTTGTATGCTTAATGCCTAACATAAACTCATCATCGTTGTTAGTCGCACCAAAAAGAGCTTGCCAATCAGAAGGTTTTGAAGACTTTTGCTTTATTGGTTTTCCATTTTTCGATGTATTATCTTCCTCATCACCGTCATCAGTACCCTCTTCACATCCAAACTCATCATTAAACCGGTCAAGGTGTTCTACATTAACCTGAAACCAATGAATGATACAGAGGGTATTAGGCGATCAAGACATTATCAACAACATAGACAGTATAAATGCAGAAAACCTCTACATTCGCCCCATATGTCGGAAGAAAAAACACACACGCACACACACACTATTCTTTCGATCATTTAATACTATGAAACTAGAGAATTTGATCATCCACGTAGTAAATGCAACACAGTTACACAGTCGATGCCAATTGAAAAACTGATGACAGAATTTCATAAATTTATATACCCTTAGAGATTCTGGAGTTAGTTGTATGAGCCTCTTAACAACGCGAAAGGCGATGCTCCTCAATGGTAATAGAATCAGTACCTGGAATTACAATAAACGTAAGACCAATTGTCAAATCAGAGCTACAACATTAAACGCATTAGACATTTGCAAAAGAAAAGCAGAAGGGTCACCTTTGGACGAGTAAATCCTTGATCCAGAAATCCATCCTCAGAGAGAACTTCCTCTTCAGAGGTCTCTCGATGCTTGCTTATTTTACTGTCATTCCTCTTCACAAGATCTCTAGTTTTAAAGATGTGATTCAACTGCATAAGACAAACTACTTCAATGAATCCTGAAGAAATGCTACGTCATATGAAACCTCATAAATTATCTTAGAAAAAGGAATACAAGTGTGCACAAATTATCTTAGAAAAAGGAATACAAGTGTGCACGCACAGAATGCATAAGATATGCGTCCATGGCACTTGAGTCTTCTTCAGAGCTTCTGTCGTAAAAGGGTCTCTTGTTAGAATGTAATATATCCAGATAGCTGTTGCCTACAAAATGAAAAACAATAATCAGAGACAGAGCAATAAAAGAAACAAGAAGAACTTTAGATGATTTCCAGAATCTAATACGTACAAATGGAGAAGAACTTTCTCCTTTTCGATGAGTCAAAATCTTTGCCTCCAGACTTCTTGTATAATTGAAGCCAATGCTTATATAGCTTAGGCTTGAGGCCGTAAGTTGCATCACTCTGAATACCCTACAAAATACAAAAAAAAGTGCTACTGAGAACTACTAGGTTTGGAGGCAGATTATGCAAAAAAAAAAAAAAAAAATCTGTGGAAAAGGTTTTATAGAATACATACATCAAGGAAATTTTCACACGTTCCTTTCCATCTGCAATTTGGCATGTCAAAGGCAGGTGATTCCCATTTAAATTTCCACTTGCCTTTTGGTAAAGTTTCCAATTCTTCACTGGATAATTTGTGGTTAAGGTGTTCACTAAACGCGCTGAGAAACAAATGAATGAAAAAAATTGAATTGGATTAACGAGCATGTCAAACTGTACACAAAACTCTAAAGGAACAACCATCTGAATAAAATTTACCTAATAGATGAAGAAGCATCTACAAAGGATTGGCCATTGGTGGTAGTCAACTCATGCTCCTCATCCGTTTCACAGTCGTCAGAAGATTCTTCCTCGCTCTGATTATCAATGCTTTCCTGCGTAATGTCCTCAGAAAGACCTTTGAGATTTTTCTGATCATCCCCTTTAAGAAAGACAAAGAGAAGCCCAGTTGATAATCAAAAGGCTGACAAATAAGCAACTATTTAAAGAAAAGTTAAGAACCAAAAAAGGCGAGAGATGAGTAACTACCAAATGAGTTGAGTTAAAACAGCAATCAAGTTTACAGGAGTATGCGAAGGCTCAGCGTAATAGAAACTACAGATAATCTCCAATACTAGATAAAGGAAAAACTTAACCTTGAATCTCATCATCCTCTCCATCAGTAGAGCTTAAATCCTCAAGACCACTGTTTTCCTCGTCTTCCTCATCTTCTTCGTCCTCGTCTCCTTCTGAATCGCTTTTACCCTCTTCCTCTCTCTGCCTGTGAAATCATTTGGAGAATCATATAACCCTTTGCAACCAATAAATATACAATCTTCAACAGAGGAACAAGAATGTAGAATCAAAATGCTATGACACAATGGCATATAACAGTAGGAATAATTTGAGCTTAGTACCTTCTTTTGTTCATATCAGCAACAACCTTGTTAGATGAACCGAGAGATGCCAGCAAATTATCGTACTGTGTTGGCTCTCTGTAAACGACTGGTTCCGATTCAGTCTCAATGGAGTTGGTGTCTTCTTCAGGTGAATCTAACGATACAATTACCCAAAAAAAAAACGTTTTTTCTTAAATTTGAAATCACTTGCAGAGAAACAACAAACTGAGAGAGAGAGAGAGAGAGAGAGAGAGTTTAACAACAAACCTGAATCCTCCTCTACTGAATGATTCGAAACAACCTCCTTGGCACCACGTTTGTGCTTCTTAGCATCCCGTTTCTTATCAAATTTTTCTTGTGACTTGTGCCTCTTCATCACTTTGGTAGAGTTTGGAGCCATCTGTGGCAGAGAAAGAGATTACAAAGGGGAGATGTGTTTAGGGGTGAGCCGCTCTTTTCAATTAAAAGGGGTTTAGGGTTTATTGATACTTAGTTTTCGTTTTCGCCTCCGCCTAGAGAGTGTGGTCTGGTTTTGATAAACCGTGACGCGAATTGAGCTGGGATTCTGATTTATGTCGTCGATGGAGAAAACGAACCAATACATGTAATCATGTAATTAAAAGGTTTATTACTTTTTTTTTTTTTTTAAACAGAAACTAAAAAGGCCAAAGGCCCAAAAAGAAATTCAAGCCCACCTTTTTTTATAAGTAATACAACATCAGTGTACTTTATCATCATCATCATCATCATCATCATCATCATCATCATCATCATCATCATCATCATCATCATCGTGATACCATCATAAACATCAATGCATCATTATACGATCACTGTTATATATCATACAATCATATCATCATATTCGACTGTTTATTGTTTAATAAAATAATAATTATCTAGTGTTTCAAGTTGGAGGAGTGGTGTGGGCTTAAACGAGCCATGTTCAATTGTTCATTGTTCAACGATAATGCAAGGAAAATTAACTCGGCAAGTCTCATCTCTTTCTGGTCTGGCCTTTCATGGCTTTTGCATTTTTCTCCTTGTTCTCTTGTTGTTATTTATTACACAGTCCCTCATCTGGCACCTTCTCACTGGGTGTCACCGATCTTTTCACTTTATAAATTGAGACAATGCCAACGTGGCCTGTTGTTGCCTCCCGTGTCACCTTTCACCTCGTCGTTTTGTAAGTTGATACACTTTTTTTTTAATCTTTGTTGTGGTTTTTCTCACGTCGTTTTATGAGTGCGTTATTACTTTCGTTTCCTATCATTTTATCTTATATAAATCAATCACGTACGATTAGCAAGCCAATACCATACAATTAACAATTTTGATAAATATAAATGACGATAATTAACATGTTGACCTTAATAACAAATTAGCTTCCAAATTGCATAATATAAAAATAAAATAAAAAAACGAGAGCAAAGAAATGTACAAATTATGTTTGGAAATAAACTCTTAACATGCATGTAGACAATTTTGGCTAATCATCATTCATCAAAATAGTCAATCATGACTCAATACTCACGTCGATATATATGTTCCGAACAATTGGTTTTATAGTGTGTTTAATTATAGTGTGTCCCATATTTTTAGCTATTTTAGGGTATTTCTTTTTAATGTATCCCATATTTCTTTTTTTTAAAAGGTATAGATACAAGATGCTTAATTTTTTAAGATAAAAAATTATATATAAAACCTCTCAGTTGTACAGCTTTTCTCTTCACATATCACTAGCAGCAAAAAAAAAATTCTCTCTCTCCCATATCACACAAAATAGAGGGAATAAAGAAAACACAACATGACAACATACGGCACACATCCGACGTCGCCTAACGACTTAGCCCCCAAACTCGAGTACATCACCCGCGGCAACAACCAACACAACGTAATATCCGGCCTCGCCACACGCCGCCCTTGGAAGCAAATGCTCGACCTCCGTTCCTTCAACTTCCCTCGCAAACTAGCCACCGTGACCTCCAGAGTCAGAGCCAACACCGTCTATTTCCAGACCAACTACACCATAGTCGTCCTATTCTCCGTGTTCCTCAGTCTGATTTGGAACCCCTTCTCCCTCCTAATCCTACTTGCTCTGCTAGGTGCGTGGCTCTTCCTCTACTTCCTCCGTGACGAACCGCTCGCTGTATTCGACCGCGAGATCGACCATCGTATTGTACTCATCGTCATGTCCGTTCTCACTCTCTCGATCCTTTTCTTGACAGACGCTAAGCTCAATATCGCGGTGGCTATCGTGGCCGGTACGACGGCTGTGTTGTCTCACGCAGCTGTTAGGAAAACTGAAGATTTGTACCACCAAAATGACAAAGAAACCAGTCTATTAAACCCCTAAGAAAATGATCGTCATTTCATTATTTGTTAGATTATTTCGCATTATGACTATGATTGTTTATTTGCGTTTAGGTTCGTTTGAATGTTTGATTCAATGTTATGAAAACTAAATATTAAAACCATGATTGTACGTTTATGATCATTTAATTACGCATGTGTTTCTCTGCGTTATGACCTTAGGAGTTAGGAGGACTAAATATTATAACATGGAATCGTAAAACCCAAGAAAACTATAATTAAGTACGTAAAGAAGTAGTATGATGTTAAAGAATAGAACTAACATATCAAAACAATCGTACCGACTACTCGTAAAAGGTTTTTTTAGTTAAATTAAGAATTTTCGTCACACTATAAACTTATGTCAAGATCTATCGATATTCTCTGTAAGACTGTAACATTAGGTCATTAGTTGGGTTGATTTGATAGTTTTGAAAACTTGTATTTAAGCCGGGTATATTCAAGTCTGGTGTGGTTTAGTATAGAGAAACAGAGTCTAAAAATAGGCGAGGCCGCGTCTTCCAATTTAACTGTTCTAAAACCTTGATCTTTTGGACGTGGCCCATTGCATACCACCAATCTTCACGGTTTAAGGTTTGAAAACGATTAAACGAACATTTAATTTTTCTTTTTTCAAACATTTATCTAAATATTTTAGGTGTATAAAGAAGCGATAACACTATTAATATAATACAAGTATTTATTATATGCGGAAAGCTTGTAGCTCTAGCGTTTTGGCTACTGGATCATAGTATATAATGTATTAATGTTACGATATTCCACTATTGAAAAACACAGGTTAAACACGAGCTTTCGGAAGCAAGGCCCTCTTTAGCCTTCCGAAGTAAAGTAAATCTCTTACAATCAGAGTCAAAAAGAATTCACCCTACGTACGTCAGTACGTGCATGAACAATTCAACTTTATATAGGCATCTTAAATACTTTTTTCCTCGATTGCATAAAGAATATGTATATATATATTTTCGAAGAAAGAAAAAAGATTCTTCAACTCCTTGTTCTTTGCATCAATTACTTGACCAAATTAAGAGGAACTTGAAGAGCAAGAGGCACCATAGGTTCATGAGCAATCCCAACAGATATCTTGCAAATATCAGAGCTCAACATCTTCTCCTTCTCTTCTTCGTCCTCTGATGAAATAATCTCGTTGATTATTTCCATCAATATCTTCTCCATTGCCTCTCCGTCGGTCCAATCTCTAACCGTAGCCTTAACCAACATGAGATTCTGTCTAATCAAATCCCAAACAGGGAAATTCTTCCTTGGCATCATGTAATCTTCAGCTTTGAGTCCAAGACTCGGACAGTAATCACCAGCACCATCTCCAAGATATATCATCTTCATCTCCTTCCCTTCTTTAGTTAGAGAAGCTTGAATCCTCTCAATTATCAAACCCTATATAAAATATATTAATTTAGCACTGGAAACAACTTGACTCAGCGTACATGACATGTGTTGATCATAACGGAATCAAAGATAACATTTTTTTTTTGGTAGAAATCAAAGATAACATATTTTACATGACAATTGGCACGATCACTTTTTTTTGCTTTTCTTTTCGTCCTTTAATTTCTCAAATATCAAAATACAGAAAATAATCATAGATTTGAACTAATCAAATCAAATCAAATCTATATATAAGAAATATTTAATGGAAATTTAGTGTAACAGTACCTTGCACATGTTAGGAGGGCAACGAGTGCAACCATGGGGAGATTTGGTGAAGTCATGGTACGGAGAGATTATTAGTCTTCCTTGATCATCTACAACTCCTGGATTTGTGTTGATCTCAGAGAAAAACTCTCTAATCCCGAGATGTTCAATGATCGTTTCAATGAATAACGTGTTAGCATCGCTCACTATTCTCAGCTCGCACCTAATGTCGGATCGGATGACGCATAATTCAGTACCGTGAGTCTTTTCTTGAACCATAGAAAGAAGATTAAGATACATGATGAATGTTTACCCTAAAGCATGAGCTGCTTTGATGGCAGGGATGACACGAGGATGGATAGGGATTCTTCTCAGGACTTGTTTGATCTCTTCAATTGTTTTGCCATGATGATGAAGCTCGTTCATCATACGATCCTGTTATGTGATAAGAGAATTTTCGATGAACAAAGAATAACAAACGATTCGAGAAAACGAAACAGAGTAATTAACTAGGAGTTTAATTTAAGATGGATGAACAAACCATGAGAGAGTTCTAAGGCATTGTTGGAAGAAGCTGGTTGAACAAATCAGTGAAGCCAAGTTCATCGACGACCCAGTTATCACTGTCTACATCGATGATTGTCTTGTCGAAATCAAAGACGATCACAATATTGTTCTTCTTAGCCATTATATTATGATCTTCTGAGAAATTTTTTATTGGTTTTTTTTTTATTCGATCTCTGTGTCTGTGATTGAGGAGTGGTAAAACGGAATGTATATATATATGAGTGGGAGAAGGTGAAGAGGAGAGAGACGTATAGGTATATTTCTAGGAAGATGCCATTGGAATATTACTTACCTTCAGACTCAAGGTTAATGAGAATCCTAATCTGATATGATACGCTGTTTATTTTAAACCGTCGGATCTGATAAGTGTCAAATGACTCAAATCATTGAATTGAATAGGTAAGCTAATCCGACGGGTGTTGACGTCTCTTTTTTTTTTTTTTTTTTTTTTGGCTTTTTT
>NC_025687.1:7993520-8002215 GCF_000633955.1 Camelina sativa
TTAGTTTGGCTTTGTTAAGTTTTTATTTAGTGGGATTTAGGCAGTTGAGAAGACACGGGAAGAAAATGAGATCAAAGAATATTCCACCTATTCATCCGTTTTCTTTTTATTTAAAGGTAAAATAAAATTTGTTAGCCAAAAAAATAGGATTATTTTCTTTTAAGACTCAACCCAAACCCAAATAAATAAATTCTGCAATGAATATATTTATTCATTTGTTGTAAGAAGTAGTTTTTTGGTTTATATCAAAATAATAACATTTTTGTGATATTGATGCCCAATTAAAATGAAAATATGAATGTGCATGGGATAGGATTAGTTGCTTTATCGATTAGGTCACACACTTTATCAATAAAGTTAAAATCAGAAAAGTTAACCTCAAACATTGGATCAATCATAATATTATTGGAATTCCATCGGAAGGCACTAGCGAGTAGCGAGGAAGGTTGGGCGACAAATCTAAGCCAAAAAGAATATTCTTGGGGTTAAGAGGATCGTCATCTTTTCTTTGGTGGCCACATCTTTCAATAATCGTCTGTTTTAGATTTCTTCTATAAGAATTTAAAAAGTGTTCTAACCAAACAAGTCTCAACATGACAACAAAACTATGTGTGTGTAAACCATATACATCTTTCAAAAAAAGTAAACCATATATATATCTCTATAAAATATTACATATTTCTATCAGACGTTATCAGTAGATCCGCATAACCAAAAATACAAAGGTTTCTTTTATTCGTCTTCCTCATGTCTTTAGATGATTTTAGTATGTAGTATAAGGATAGAAAAGAAAGGAATATAATATATATACTATACTTTTCGTTGTAGATATGTAGCACCACGAACATCCATTACAGGGATGACTCATTTCACTCCATTTGAATGGTTTCAATGTTTCATTTTCTTAAGCAGAAATCATATTAATTACGTATGTTGCTCCGTGGGCATTTATATATTTATCACGTCCTTTATACTTTAAAACCATTGTAGTCGATGATAACACTCTAGTTACTTGCTAGACAAAGCGCATTGCAAACTGTACTCGATGATAACTGAATTGAGGAGATAGCTCCTTTTTTTATTGTAGAAGTTAAAAAATCACAAAAGGGGTGTCTGAAAGATACAATTGAAAAATAGACAAGTAGCAAAAGCCATATGTTGTGTTCAAGAAGAAGAAGATATGACAAAAGAATCAATAAACAAATTTGAAGCACATCCCTCCCAATCGTCTCATACTAAAAAAAACCCCACACACCATATGCTGTTTCTTAGAGAAAAAAAAAAAAGAAGAAAAAAAAGAGAGTAATAAAATCGAAACTAAAAAAATTAAAATAAAATTATCCTTCTGCAACCCAGAAAAAAGACAACCTAAGTAGGAGGGGTGGTTCAGATATTTCAGACATTACCCTTCTGTTAAAAAAAGGTCTCTTCTTCTTTTCTTTCCCAACCCAACAATTTACCTTCTAAACTCCTGAAAAGATTACTGTTGCTTCTTTCGTGGACTCCAATTGCAGTGACTGGTCAGGCTTTTGTCTTTGGTCACAGCATAACTCTGTTACTACTACACCTTTTCTGGTTACATCATGACTTTGGTAGTTAAAAGAGAAAGAGAGATAGAGAAAGAGAAAAGGGGAAGAGAGAGCCTGAAAAAGGAGAAAGTTAAATTGGAGCAAGCTGGTTCCATGTTTTTGTCTTCTCTCTTTCTCTCTCCAAATCATGCATAGTACATGTACAAGCTGTTTGCTGCTGCACAAGCAATTGAGTTTTCTGTTGGGTGCCAAGCCATATGAAGCAACTTAGTTGTGAAATCATATGCGTTCCCATTCGCCTCTGTTCCGGGACTCTCTGATCCTGCGTCCAAAACACAAGTTTTTACTCCACAAGAAAACAGTAAAAGTTGAAAAATATTTTGCAGTTACTGCGACTACTAACCTCGTCTAACCACGCGTGTCATACTGCCAATAGATCTGGAAGGTCTTGCAGGTGTCTGGATTTTCCTCCTAAAATATAGACCATTGATGCAATTGATCAATACATACTTCTATGACGTAAGGTTAGCTGTCAATGTTCTCTGATTTCTGATTTACCTCATCGGGTTTTTGCTAGCTTCCAAAGTCGCAGCTTCAGTACTTCCTTGAGACGCTCCAAATACGCGGAATAAATTGCTGGTTCAGCAGAAAATTAAGGTTAATAAAATTGGCCATTTGTCTCTTATACAAGATAGAAAAGTATAGTAATAACCAGAAGACAAGCAGCAAACCTGTAGGAACCTGTTGCTACCCTCAATCCATCGCCACTCAAACAACACTCGAACTTATCAAAGATGGAGTCATTTTCATATAGATCGCATAGCTGCAAACGGGTGAAACATAATGTGGTTAATTTCCAAGACAGAATCATCAAATAAGAGAAGCCACAGAAGAAGAAAAAAAAAAGCTCTTACCCTGGGTCTCAGATGTTCATGAACCTGGTAAGATGCGACTGGACCAGAATCCATGTTTATGTCCCAGAGCTGAAACGTCGAAAAGGGCAGAAGATATTAGAAAAGAAAAAAAAAACTGAAGGATAGACATATATTGGCCCACAATCAGAAAACTATGATAGGACCCCGATGATTTCGAACCTTGAGCGTCATGTAATCGCGACTAAGTATGTATCTCCCATCCTTTGAGAATTTAATATCTGAAATTGAGGCAATTATCTCTGTGAAAAACGATCTTGACCCAGGTGCTTCTGGTTCTTCAAATCTGTGATATGAAGCAACAATGGTCAGTGGTCTGAAACATTACCCTAACAACCTTCAATTCCAAGTCCTTTTCTGACAAGATTAGAGGAAGATTGGAAATTAACCTACTTATTACTTAGAACTGTACACGAGTTAAACACATATCAAAACCTGCTCATGTCCGGAAAAAGACTATCATTTTCGATAAAGGCAAGGAGAACAGAACTTACAATTTCGTATGAGAATCACACAGAGCTGATTGCCGCATATCAATCAAACGGATGGAGCCTTTTGAACTACTATATGCGAGCATGTTACAATGGATAGGATGAAACTCAGCTGATGTAATTACCTCTGCAGAGACAATATATCATTTAGAAGCATGCTCAACAAGCAGTAAACGTGAAAAGAACACATTCAAAGCAAGGAGGTTCTTGACATATGAATCAAATTTAAGACCATATAAAATACTTCTAACAGAATAGTGAAAATAGCATACCAGTTAGGTCTTCCATGTTTGTGGGCTTAACATCAACAATATTGAAACTCTGGTTGCTGATTTCCAAATTCCAGAGATTTACTCGCAGATCATCAGCCGAAATAAAGGTTTCTCCATCACTATAAAAATTAGGGGAATGATAAATTATTGAAGGAACAAAACAATGCAATCCATGCTGAAAGGTAAACATCAAGAGTAAAACATATAACTTGAGCGAAAACTTAGGAAAACGATTACCTGCTATTTGAGATCGAATTAATATGGTAATCATGAGCATGAGCATACACTCTTCGGCATCTAGCCACAAGGTTGGTCTCCTGGCTAGTAACCTAAATATGCAGAAAGACCCATTATTTCAAGCAAAGTACTAATTGACTAATGCATGACAGTAAGTAATTCCCTACGTTTCACAACTCAAGTAATAGGATCAATAACATGACGAAAATATCCACAATTTCCAGTAAACTAGTGTACAGGCTTGATATCTATATGCATTTAGTTTCCAGAACCCTGAAACTAAAACTCACTTCAATTGACACCCAATAGAAAAGGAAAAAAATATTGCATCGAGTACAACTACCACAGGCAAACGCAGAGATGGGATGCCTCCTGGCGGGAAAGAAAAATCATTGCTCAGGTAACCCTGTGCTTTATCGGCAGGTAATCCATTAGCAACTAACTGAGGAGGGCTACTTGAACTTTCTGCTTTCGATGGATCAATATTCATTTCAGAAATTTTCTTGATCTTCTTCTCTTGTACCTGTTTGATCCCAAATGAATGAAAAGTCAAATTATAAGAGTAAATAAACAAAAACTATTTCTCTTTCTTGCGTGTTGAAAGCATAATTTAGCAGTTTCTAGACCATTTTCATACGTGACGCTATATATATTATTACACTATAAAGCATATGAAACAAGATTGCGAAAATTAACGTGGTCAGAAAGGAATTGCTATAAAATGGCGTATATTTTGTAGTCATATGAAGTAAAAGTCCATCTAGATTTCGCACCTTCCAATATTTGATGGTTTTATCGTTTGTGGAAAGCAGAAACAATGCACCATTTGCTGGCTGACACCATCTAATTTTGTTGATTTTCTCCTCTATCTCCAAACTCTTGAGATAGTCAAACTGAAACAGATTGAAGAGACAAAGCTTATAGAGTAGCACAAGGAACACAATTTACCCGTAAGTAAAATATGGTGATAAGTTATTATAATGTACCTCTGGTTCATGACTCTGAAATTCTGTTTTATATCGAAACTCAGGATGCCTGACTGCATAGTCTGTCTGCTCAAGATCTCTCCTGGACCCTCCATGCTGGAAAGTAACAATGCACAATAATGCATTACAGAATAAAACATTTTTTGAAAGACGATTGAAATAAATCTTGCAGAAGAAAAAAGAAACTCACATCTCTAGTATCTGTCCTCTCAAAAAGAACTACTCGGCCCCCACGGTCACCAGTTGCAAGATGGTCTCCACTTTTATCAAATTCGATGGCTGAAATGATGTCAACTGCGGAAGAAAATTGTGCAAACAGAATCGTTACATTAGAAGTCACCACTAAATTCAAGGAGCTAAATACATTGAAATGCAGCTAGTTTATTCTTTCTCCATAACATAGAGAACATAAACCGATGAAGAAGACTACATACAATAACATGAGAGTAGATTAAATTTATCTCATATGGAAAGTGTCTCTGAAGACAACCTAGCGACATCATCAGACTCCCGGAAGTCTCTTCAGATACAGACTAACTCAATATTAGAAAATCCAACTCATGAACCAAAAGTGCATGACCACTGATAACACTTCACACTTGTCGCTCAAAAACACAATTCCTCATGTGATTTTCTAAGCTGTTTTCTCAGAGTTGAGAAAGCATTCTACCAGTGGATACAGTACCCATGGCTATGTGCATTGAACAGACAAAAGCTTGAAGCTAGATTACCCTCAAATCTCAACTTAACACTATCATTACCATATAAGATGATTCAAATCAACAAAACAGCTGAAAACTTGAACAAAACTGAGAGCATCCAACTTCACAAGAGTCACTTAAGAGTTAAGGGAATGAAGATGCTCTGATATCAGAATACCCAAGAATCCAAATGTCAGAGAACTTAGAAACCCTACTAACAGTGCAATCAAAGTCACAGTAGAGGAATAAATAATACTCACTAATCCCTATCATCCAAATCAGATCCAAACCACAAATCAAACCCTTAACTCCTCAAGGATCTAATTAAAAAAAAAAAGAGAAGCAAACTCATCACCCCCGAATACATAATAATTCGCAATCTACCAAAGCGTAGACAATAATTACCTTCCTGGACTTCTTCTCCGGCGGTTCGCTCGCCGAAGACCTGAGAGAATCTCCAGTCTAAAGATGGAGGAGGACCACTAGTAGCGGCGGAGGAAGAAGCAGCGTCACCACCGTTCATTTTATCTTTTCGAGTTATATAATCCAACAGAGAGGAAGGAATTCGAAGAAGAAGAAAAAAAAAGCCGAGCTTGAAATCTGAGCTTGGAACTTTCAATAGCCGAATCGAATCGAAGATCGCGACATCACCATAACCAAATCCCTTGATTCACATTCCATTCCATTGTCTTATTCATGGATTTTTTTTTTCCTCTCTTCTCGCGATTGAAGAAGCAACTTGATCGATGATTATATTTCTCTCTCTCTCTAGAAGAAATGGAACTTTTGATATCTCTTTCTCTCTGTAGAAAATGGAGGAACGATGGAAGAAGAAAAAACGCCTTCACCTTTTTCTCTCTCTAAAAGGACACAACTGGAATTACAACTTTTTTATTTTTATTTTTGGTTCCTTGGAGACCAAAACGAAGGAACAAATCATATAAGTTAATGTCTAAATAATACTATAATGTTTTTGTCCTGATTCTAAAGTAGAGATACAAGCGGTGATGTTTTTTATTGACCGGTAAAATATCAGTGGACGGTGACATATGTATCCGCATTCCATTGGTCAATGGTGGAGGTGCCACTGTTATGTGATGGGGGCAAATGTATAAATATCATTAGTACTACTTAATCATTATTTCCCCCCCAAATTACAGTATCATTCCATTGCACATTGTTTTTTTTTCTTTCTGCAAGAACAATATTATAATAATTTTACTTAAACAAAAATAGTTTTTTTTTTTTGACAGCAAAAAAAATAGTTTTCTTCACATAATAATCTTTAGTATAGTTATTTTTTTCCATATTTTAGAGTATTTTCAACCCAACTNTTTTTTTTTTTTTTTTTTTTTTTGGGGTCAAAATTAACTCCTGAGATTTATCCAAGCGGTAGAAAAAACGATAAACGCAGATTTAAAAGTATTACTATATTTTATACCAGATTACCAGATAATAATTTCATTAATTTTTGCTCGGGGAGTAAAATCAAAATTGAAACAACAGAAAAAGTCAAAAAAGTGTATAATTTAATAAACTAAACCGGATATAACCGAATAATTGAACCAGTCAGTCCAATCCGATATATAGGAAAGAAGAAGCTTCATCGTTTAAAAAGTAAGTGGTCAAATATCAAATCATTTCCTGCGGAAGAAACACGCGCTTCAGAGCTTATCCCAAATTCGAAAGAACCCTAAATTATTCCGATCTGCTAATTTCTGCCGATTGATCAAAGAAGCGATTGTTTTTGGAAAAAAAAGTGATCGGTATGGGTAATACGGACAAGCTGATGAACCAAATCTTTGAATTGAAATTCACGTCAAAGTCTCTGCAGAGGCAAGCGAGGAAGTGCGAGGAAGAGGAGAAGTCGGAGAAGCTTAAGGTGAAGAAAGCCATTGAGAAAGGTAACATGGATGGTGCTCGGATCTATGCCGAGAACGCTATTCGCAAGCGCAGCGAGCAGATGAACTACCTTCGTCTCTCCTCTCGCTTGGACGCTGTTGTTGCTCGCCTTGATACTCAGGCCAAGATGGCCACCATCACCAAATCTATGACTAGCATTGTCAAATCCCTCGAATCTTCTCTTGCCACCGGTATTTTCACAAATTCATACTTTCTATTATATAATCTCTTCTCTTTTTGATCCAATTTACTGACAATTTTGGTGCTCTTAGCATTATAGTATAGATTGAAAAGTTATGCATTTTTGGTTTGGTTTTGATGGAATAGCTTGAATTGAAGTTGTGTGTGTGGTTACAGAGAGTGCTCTCTTTTTGTTAAGTTTAGTATGGAGGGAGAAGGAAATAGACTGAGTGATTATGTTGTCCTGTAGCAACTCAGGTTCTCGTCTTCTGATATGTTGTTCATTGCAACAGGCAACTTACAGAAGATGTCAGAGACAATGGACTCGTTTGAGAAACAGTTTGTGAACATGGAAGTTCAAGCTGAGTTCATGGAGAACGCAATGGCTGGCTCTACTTCATTGTCGACTCCAGAGGGAGAAGTTAACAGCTTGATGCAGCAAGTAGCAGATGATTACGGTCTTGAAGTTTCTGTTGGACTGCCTCAGCCTGCTGGCCATGCCATTCCTACCAAGACTGAAGAGAAAGTTGAGGAGGATGATTTATCCAGGAGGCTCGCTGAGCTTAAAGCCAGAGGGTAATTTACGAACCTAACAAACAAACAAAATGTGTTTGGAATCTACTTCTATCAACATGTTGATACTATTAATCCCTGAACGTGATGGGAATGTTTGTGTATATCGCTCACTCTGGAATATGTTTTTGTTTATATAAAACCTTGAGTGTGCTTTTACACAGATATTAGAGCCTAGCATGTTTTGCTTCTACATTACTCTTTATTCTGTTCTGACTACCTCTAGACATCAAATTTACTACTTCACAGTTCACACATCAGTTTTTTTCCTGCATTTCTGCTTTTGTTGCAAGAACAGGAGTTACTTCATCGGATATTGAACACTTGATGCTTTAGCACTAGAAATTTCATTAACTACTTGATGTTTCAGATTGACTGAAGAAAAAGTGTTGATTACCTTTGATGATCTTTCTGGTAGTACTGTCACCAATATTTCTAGGTCCATAAGGATTTTGATATCAAGTTATGATTGTTAGATAGAGGACGGAAGAGCATTTGAGGGGGTTGGGGATGCCAGAAGTAAAAAGAAGCCCACTCAGAGTTTCTGCGATGATGCTAGAAGGTCCTTTTTGCAGAGTTTTTATACTGGTTCTTGAATGTTATGTAGTTTGCGTTAGATTTATTAATGGTGTTTGCGGTATTCTAGGTTTGTGGTTGAACGGGATGGTGCTGCAGACAGCAGCTTGGTGGGATGGGAAGAGGATTTGTAAGTTGAGGTATCAGTATCATCTGATTGGCGTAGTCGAACCATTCAAGTTCGTTGTTATTTTATCTATTTCTTTATACGCATTTGTATATATCAACTAAATTTTGTGTATATTATTAACACTTTAATAGTGATGTGGAAAAATAGAAAAGTGCGAATCTATCTTTTCTGCAAAAAAAAAAACAA
>NC_025687.1:8002289-8009000 GCF_000633955.1 Camelina sativa
AAAAAAAAAAAAAAAAAAAAAAAAAGATTGGTCGTCAATTATTTTCGTTTATTAATAAGGATTAAGGATGCACACGATGATAATTATTAACATACTATAATAATATAGACGATAGAAAACATAAGTAAACGACAATGTGCATGTTTTAGTGTAAAGATTATATCAACAATTACAATTATATTAACAGTTATATTTTCACGTGTTAAAATTATTTGATTACAACACATAGATTTAAAATATAAAATCGGTAACCAAATTTCAACATTTTTAAAAATGGATATAATTAATTATATGAATTGCTTATTTTAATATGATATTTTTTTATTGAGACAATCATGCACCTAGACAAAATCGCCATACTCCGGGTGCATGTGCATCTCATTTTATATACTTCTTACCAAACAACAATTTAACAACGTATCTCATGTAATTTTTGGTAGTTAGGCCCTTAGTATTCATTTTGACTGCAATATAAAAAAAGATTAATCTAAAATTTATCAATAACCTCTAGTAATAAGCTCTCTATTTAATAACCAACCACTTTAGCCCTTCTTCACACACTCACAAACTCACCCTTAAACAGAGTAAAACAAAAAAAAAAGAATCATGGCAATTTCATCTTCGTGTTCATCCATCAAAGCCGTCAACACACGGTGGGCATCTCCGTCGCCGTCGCCTTCTTCTAGATTCTCCCTCCTCCCTACCTCCATCCACCGCCGCTACGCAACTAACATCAAGTTAACGGCAACAAGCGCCGCCTTGGAAACCGTCGAGCAAACGACGTTAACAGAGGATAACAAATTCTCCTCGGCCGGATCTGATTCTGATCAAGACATTCCAACGCTTCCAAAGCCGAGGATCCTCGTCGCCGAGAAACTGGGAGAAGCCGGCCTGAATCTTCTCCGGGACTTCGGCGACGTTGACTGCTCTTACGAGCTTTCCCCTGAGGATCTGAAGAAGAAAGTGGCGGAGAGTGACGCTCTGATCGTGAGAAGCGGAACTAAAGTGACGAGGGAAGTGTTTGAGGCGGCGAAGGGGAGGTTGAAAGTGGTCGGAAGAGCCGGAGTTGGGATTGACAATGTTGACCTGCAGGCTGCAACGGAGCACGGCTGTTTGGTTGTTAATGCTCCCACAGCTAATACGGTGGCTGCCGCCGAACATGGAATAGCTTTGCTTGCTTCTATGGCACGTAACGTCGCTCAGGCCGACGCTTCTATTAAAGCCGGTATGTTCCTGCAGACAAAATCTTGATTTAGCCATTTTATTATGTTTTAGTGATATGAGACATTGATTGACTCTTTGTACCTAGCTAGATCTAGATTTATTTATTTTATTAATTTGAAGCTAGCTTATATACACTGACTTCATCACGAGTTGAAGTACCGGTCCCGGAAAAGAAACTAATCTAACATGTTTTAGGTAATTCGTTAATATTTAACAGTACTAGTATGAAAGAATTATATACTTGGTTTTTGGTCATCAGATCTTGTCATCTTTGAGAGAGCCATGGTCCATTTGAATTATTACAATTGAGTGGCGTTGGTCTAGTTTTGTAATTATTGTTCAATAGAAATTGGAGTTACGCAATAATTGTAGCATAGAAGTGGCAATTTTGTCACTGTAGAACTGAAAAGTCATATCAGCAGTAGAAATTAAATTTGTTTACGTAAGTAGAAACAAAAATATCCAAACGTGACTATTCCCTTCTCACGATCGTATGTATTTGTATAATTTCTAGTTTTCTTAAAAAACAGATATATCATATTCCTCTCCAAGTAAGATGGGAAAAAAAAAAGAAACGCCAAAAGAAAAATAAACTTGTCAAAGTAAAATATATGGTCCCCATATTTGTACTGTCTGCAAGAAAATATTACTAGAAATAATATTTGGGGCCTGCCACTAGAAATATTACTTTTCTCCGAGTCATTCATCAGTTACCAACCACTTTGCACAACTTAATTATTGGAGTCTCCTTCCTAAAATCACGAATTTATACTAATTTGACGCGCCACACAACTCTCATGAGTTCCACCAATTCTGGAAACTGGAATATCATGACATAAAACTTTTTATTATTACAGTTTTTTAAATCACCCTTAATTGATTCGGTGTGTCGGAGCAACTTGACTAACAGAAGAATTACAATAATACAGAGTTTGTAGGATATTTTAATACACAAAATACAAGTGGGTCATTTTATATAATGATGCATTATATAATTTATATAATTGATAAGACTCAATTATTTGTTTCCGGGTAACTGTTAAGGTGGAATAGTCAGTCAATACTGATATCAATACACGATCGAGACATAAAGTGTAGAAAATGAAAATATGACTATTTCTTCTAAGTAATTATTTTAAATGTTTTAAAAATAATTGAGTTCTTCTGTAAATCATTTTGAGTTGACTCCTCCGTCGAGTTTGCAGGAAAATGGGAGAGGAGCAAGTACGTCGGCGTATCACTCGTCGGAAAAACCTTGGCCGTGATGGGTTTCGGTAAAGTCGGGACTGAGGTGGCGAGACGAGCCAAAGGTTTAGGCATGAACGTTATCTCTCACGACCCTTACGCGCCAGCTGACAGAGCTAGAGCTCTCGGTGTCGAGCTTGTCTCCTTTGACCAAGCTATCTCAACCGCCGATTTCGTGTCCTTGCACATGCCTTTAACTCCGGCCACGAAGAAGGTCTTCAACGACGAAACCTTCTCTAAGATGAAGAAAGGTGTTCGTCTCGTTAATGTCGCTAGAGGCGGTGTTATCGATGAGGATGCTCTCGTTAGAGCTCTCGATGCTGGAATCGTTGCTCAGGCAGCATTAGATGTGTTCTGTGAGGAACCACCCTCGAAAGACAGTAAACTAATTCAGCATGAAAATGTTACTGTCACACCTCATCTTGGAGCTAGCACAAAAGAAGCTCAGGTATCACTTCTTGATCTTCTTGATGTTACTTGATTCATCTCTCTACGCTTGTTCGAGTTTATGAGATGAATGGTTCTTGATCTTTATAGGAAGGTGTAGCCATTGAGATAGCAGAGGCGGTTGCAGGGGCATTGAAAGGAGAGTTATCAGCTACTGCAGTTAATGCTCCAATGGTGGCTCCTGAGGTATTGTCTGAGTTGACTCCTTACATCGTCTTAGCTGAGAAGATTGGGAGGTTAGCTGTGCAGTTAGCATCTGGAGGTAAAGGAGTACAGTCCATCAGGGTTGTGTATCGGTCAGCTCGTGACCGAGATGATTTGGACACTAGACTACTCCGTGCGATGATCACAAAAGGAATCATTGAACCTATCTCAGATTCATACGTCAACCTGGTGAATGCTGATTTCATAGCTAAGCAAAAGGGTCTTCGTATCAGTGAGGAACGAATGGTGGTTGATACATCACCAGAGTACCCTATTGATTCTATCCAAGTTCAGATTCTGAATGTGGAGTCGAATTTTGCTGGTGCTGTCTCTGAATCTGGAGATATAAGTATCGAAGGGAAGGTGAAGTACGGAGTTCCGCATTTAACTTGCGTGGGATCATTTGCTGTGGATGTGAGCCTTGAAGGGAATCTGATACTGTGCAGGCAAGTGGATCAACCAGGGATGATTGGACAGGTTGGTAACATACTTGGGGAACAAAACGTGAATGTGAATTTCATGAGTGTTGGAAGAACAGTTGTGAGGAAACAAGCTATAATGGCGATAGGAGTTGATGAAGAGCCAAACAGCAAAACACTCGAGAGGATTGGAGGCGTCTCTGCGATTGCAGAGTTTGTGTTTCTGAAACTATAAAGTTTGAGATGGAATTGCAGTGAGAATAAAACTGTGACCCGGATTAATTAGGTGTGTTTATCCAGTGGTTAAGCTGTAGAGAATCTGTGGCAGTGTGAGTCTCTTAGTTGGTACTTTTTACATTGGTGTTGATTTGCTTGCTTATGGTATGTAATGTTTTTTTTTGGCTTAAGTCATGTTTCTCTTGTTTCTTGATGTCAAAGAAATGTGTCTGTTTAGGGAACCTGAAATCTTAGGGTTTAATTGGCCCTTGTGAACTTGTGACTAAAATGTGTAATTTGCAAACCTCATTGTAATCTAATGTGAAAATCCATTGAAGTCAGTTTCATTTTTCAACATCCTCTTAAAAAGAATCACACAACAATAAAAACTAGAAAGAAAACTGATACTAGAAGACAGAAAGAATATATAAGGACCACTCTCTAAATCCTTTGATGTACATCACATTTTATCTGTCAAGCTATAAATAAATCGACTCTAGCTAGTATAATCATAGGGTTTGGTGATGGAAACATGCGTATAGAGAGAAGTTTCTTCTTATTTAAGTTCATTTGGGACCTACAAAACTGACGACCAACCAGTACTTAATGGAGAGAATATGATTATTTTCAAAATGCAACTTGTTAGAGTGGACAAACGAATATCATTAATTAAAGAATGTAATTATTCTCTTCGTTCCTTCGGGACTTTTTTGACTTCTTTAATGCCATATTGCCATGTGCCCAAATGGAATTAAGAATAAGAAATTACAAATGTGTTATGGTGCACTGTGCACATCGAATAATTGAGTTGTTGTTGTTGGTTGAATGAATTAAACAATTAGAAAAAATGATAAAAAGTTGAGAATGCGTGTTATACTGTTTTAGTAAGAGTAATCCCAAAATGATGAAATTTCAAAATCAATCATGATAGAAACATAATACCGTAAAAGAGAGAGAGGGAGAAATTTATATACAATTACAAGTAGTTTTAGACTTCATAAACTGATGAGTGCTCCACACTATATTAATAATTTATCAACAAGAACAATCAAAATTTATCTTTAATGATGTGTTAAAGAATTGGAAACTAATAACAAAAAACGTGGGGAAATGGAAAATATAATTAAAAAAAACGTCACAAAAGAACATGACAGTCTCCGTGTAAACACGAAACAGCGTTGAAGTCGCGCTCGCTCATTCGTAAAGTCAGGTTCGCAATCTCTGACGAGTGAGCTAAAAAAGGCGCCTTTTTTTTTGAGTGTTCTCCTTTTTCAATGATCTCAAAACCAAACCCATATCTCAGATCGTTTCTTAAATAATGCCTGAATCGATTCCGCTCAACAAACCCCTTCATCAAATCAAAGCTCTCTCCTTTTTTATTTTTCTCTTTCTGGGTGCAGCTCCTACGAGTGTTGTTGTTGTTGTTTCAAAATTTTGAGGTCTAGGTACGTATCTTGAGCTTTAATCTCAGATGAGGAATCTAGGGTTAGTCCAAATTACTCTGCTTTGCTTTCTCTTTGTCTACTTCCGTACGGATTCTTTTGTCTCCTGTTTAAACTCTGAGGGTTTGGCTTTACTCTCGCTTCTCGAGCATTTTGATAAAGTCCCACTTGAAGTAGCTTCGACGTGGAAGAAGAACACATCTGAAACCACTCCATGTGGTAACTGGTTTGGTGTCAGTTGTGGTAGTTCTGGTAATGTCGAGATGCTTGATTTGCCTGCTTCTGGGGTTTCAGGCCAATTAGGTTCTAAAATAGGGGAGCTTAAGAGCTTGGTGATTCTGGATCTAAGTAACAACAGTCTCTCTGGTGTATTGCCTTCTAGTTTAAGGAACTGTACTTCACTTGAGTTTTTGGATTTGTCTAACAATGACTTTTCCGGAGACGTTCCTGATATCTTTGGTAGCTTGAAGAACTTGAAGAATCTCTATCTTGATCGTAATAATCTTCGTGGTCTGATTCCTCCAAGTGTTGGTCAATTGGTAAAGCTCGTAGCTCTGAGTCTGACTCGTAATGACTTGTCTGGTACCATTCCCGAGTCGATTGGGAACTGCAGTAAGCTGAAGTATCTGGCTTTGAACGGGAACAAGTTAAACGGTTCTTTGCCTGTGAGTCTCAATCTACTTGAGAATCTTGGTGACTTGTTTGTCAATAACAACAGTCTTGGAGGAAGGCTTCACTTCGGTTCTAGCAATTGCAAGAAGTTGGTGAATTTAGATTTGTCTTACAACGGTTTCCAAGGTGGTGTTCCGCCTGAAATTGGCAATTGTAGTAGCCTTCGCTCTCTAGCCATTATCAACTGCAACTTAACAGGTACAATACCATCATCCTTGGGTATGTTGAACAAGGTTTTGTCTATTGACCTTTCTGATAACCATCTCTCGGGTAGTATCCCTCAAGAGCTCGGGAACTGCAGCAGATTGGAAACCTTGAAGCTGAATAACAACCAGCTCCAAGGCCAGATACCTCATGCATTGGGAAAGCTAAAGAAGCTACAAAACCTGGAGCTTTTTGTGAATAAGCTGTCCGGTGAGATTCCTATTAGCATATGGAAGATTCAGAGTCTGACACAGGTACTCGTTTATAACAACACTCTCACCGGGGAATTACCAGTTGAAGTAACTCAGCTGAAGCACCTTAAGAATCTTACACTGTTTAACAACAGCTTTTATGGAGAGATACCAATGAGTTTGGGCATGAATCAAAGCTTAGAGGAGGTGGACCTTCTTGGTAACCGTTTTACAGGGGAGATACCACCCTATCTCTGCCATGGACAGAAGTTGAGAATTTTCGTCTTGGGTTCTAATCAGCTTCATGGTACGATACCGGCGTCTATTCGTCAGTGTAAGACCCTCGAGAGAGTCAGACTTGAAGAAAACAAGCTTACAGGTCTTCTTCCGGATTTTCCTGAGTGTCATAGTCTTTCCTATGTGAACCTCAAAAGCAACAACTTCAAA
>NC_025687.1:8010782-8025127 GCF_000633955.1 Camelina sativa
CTTTACAGGTGAGATTCCAACCGCATTGGGGGATCTTATCAATCTTGAACGACTCAACATATCCAACAACAAGTTGACAGGGTCTTTATCGGTTCTTCAAAGGCTTAAGTTTTTGGGTCAGGTTGACGTCTCGCATAATCAGTTCAAGGGTCCAATACCGGCAAATCTGATATCAAATTCTTCAACGTTTTCTGGAAATCCAGACCTCTGCATTCAACCTCCTTACTCAGCAAGTGCCATAACCCGCAACGAGTTAAAATCTTGCAAAGGTCAAGCCAAACTTAGCACTTGGAAGATCGCCCTTATAGCAGCTGGATCCTTTATATCTGTATTGGCTTTGCTTTTTGCGCTGGTTTTGGTTTTCCGCTGCTGCAAAAGAGGAGCCAAGAAAGAAGATGCTAATAATGTACTCGCCGAGGAAGAAGGTATATCCTTGTTGCTGAACAAAGTTCTTGCAGTCACTGACAATCTAGATGACAAGTACATTATTGGAAGAGGAGCCCATGGAGTTGTTTACAGAGCCTCTTTAGGGTCAGGCGAAGAATACGCTGTGAAGAAACTCAACTTTGCGGAACACGTACGCGCAAACCAAAATATGAAGAGGGAGATTGAAACAATCGGGCTAGTCAGGCACAGAAATCTCATTCGGTTAGAAAGATTTTGGATGAGGAAAGAAGATGGCTTAATGCTGTATCAGTACATGCCAAATGGAAGCCTGCATGACGTTTTGCACAGGCGTAATCAAGGAGAAGCCATTCTTGACTGGTCTGCACGGTTCAACATAGCCCTTGGGATTGCACACGGACTGGCTTATCTACACCATGATTGTCATCCACCAATCATTCACCGCGACATCAAACCAGAGAACATACTGATGGACTTGGATATGGAGCCTCATATTGGAGATTTTGGATTGTCTCGGATTCTAGATGACTCAACGGTTTCAACTGCCACCGTTACAGGCACCACCGGGTACATTGCACCAGGTACGCTTACTTCTCAGCATAACACTTTTGCATTTTGTCACCGTTAGCTTATACATGCTCTGAACCTTCTTTTTTTTATCAAACAGAAAATGCTTACAAGACAGTGAGGAGCAAGGAATCAGATGTTTACAGTTATGGAGTTGTTTTGCTCGAGCTGGTAACAGGAAAGAGAGCAGTGGACAGATCTTTCCCGGAGGATACCAATATCGTGAGCTGGGTCAGATCTGTATTAAGTAGCTACGAAGATGACGATGATACTGCTGGTCCAATCGTTGATCCAACACTTGTGGATGAGCTTCTGGATACGAAGCTTAGGGAACAAGCAATCCAAGTTACAGACTTGGCTCTAAGGTGCACAGACAAGAGGCCGGAGAACAGACCATCCATGAGAGATGTGGTGAAACTTTTGACTGATTTAAAAGATTTTGTAAGAAGCACTTCAGGTTCAGATCAGTAGTATTGGATTTTGCATGTTCATAGTTTACTGTTCTTTGAGATTCATTGCTGAAACAGAAGGGACATATGTATGAAGGTTTAGAAACAAGCTGCCAGGCCACTAATATAAATGTAACTATCATTGAGAAAATATGAGAAACATATACTGTATATTATCCAAAGAGGCTTATTTTATTTCATAAGTTGAATGAATTGTTGGGAGAAATAAATACAAGAAAAAGAGAAGCATCATGAATTTGTTATTTCATAAGTTGAAATTGTTCGGAGAAATAATTTACAAGAATAAGAGAAGCATGAATTTCCCCATCTCAGTATATTTTAACCAGTGCTACCGGAAAGCTCGCCAGAGAAGCCACTACCATACGACGTGGAACCAGTTGGTGTCTGCGATGATGTTGAGATCCCACGAGCTTTACGCATCTGCCTAAGTCTGAAAACATCTGTGGGCAGAGGCTGGCTTTGTACAGTTGCTGTATCCTCTTCTTCTTGCCCTGTTAATAGCGAGACGTAGATAAAGAGTAAGACAACTAACAATCATTTACAATGGTCGTTCTAAGGGAGAAATTATATTCATCTGCAGCTACTAAGTCCCAACCATTTGACTGATGGCATAAATGATTCACTTCCATGAGCCATAAATTATATATATTTGAACATAAACATAAGCAAAGATAACTTACTGTCTGAATCTTTTCTCTTTGTAGCTCTTCTGTCTCTTGATAATCTTTGAGACCCACTGCGGGTTGGACCCGAGGGATCGTTTTGACTTGAAGCATTGCCTTTAGCAGCGAAACTCTGCTTTACATTTTGACCTGTTGGTAAGTCACTCTGCAAACATATCGACAGAACAACATCCACATTGGGTGTTGGACCTGATAATTGAGAGGATAGTAATAACCTAGTTGGTTAGTGGAAACATATTCAGGTGCTCAATTCGAACAACTTGGAGTTGATTTAAAGAGACTTACCGTCAACAATAGGCAAGTTAGCTAAAAACGCTAACAATGCAGGTGGAGTAGTCTTTGGTATTTCGTCAAATGTGCTGGCTGATCCATGAGTTGCAGTAGCAGTTGCAGTTGTAGTCGCAGTCACAATGTTTGGGAAGGTGTTCGAAGCAGAAGCGGACACTGGGTTTGCAGAACTAGCAAAATCTACAGTCAAATCAAGCATGGTTCAGATTTAGCTCACAATTCAATTCATCATGCAGCCAAATGATGGTCCAAACTGCAAAGTGGTAATCACATACCTGATTTCTTTGTCGGGTCATAAACAACCATCTGAGATGTATCTGGATAAACAACTTTCGACGAAGAAGCTACACTACCTGTCAGCCCACAAGGCGGTTTAATTACTTCAGCGATCACCAATGTTCATAATATAGAACCCAGAAAACTTAAATAATTACAGACCTATAGCTGCAGGACCATGAGGTAGATTTGTCTTCCCTACTTTCTTATCCAGATTCTTCACAAGCAACTATTATAGCGAGAACATTGATCGGTAAGAATTAGTACTTAGTACTTAGCACTTACTAGCACCATCATCAGTAGCTATTCGGGCTTATTGTGATTATTGCAAGTGACATACCTCTTGTCTGGCTGAATGATCAAGCTCCTTAGAACTGCATGGCCAAAGATCCATGTAACTGTACCGAGAAATAACATCTTGAAGTGAACTCTCTAGAGGAGTAGATCCCTCTTCCCCTTTTCCAGAAAGTGCTTCTTTCCTTCTCTGCTCAACCTACAACAAGGTTTTCATAGTAAAGAAATATCTCAGAGAAAACATCACTTGATACTGGGCCCATCATAGTTTATCAAATTTCTCTTTTATGATGCACACTCTGTCCTAGACTATTCTAGCAATAATTTGAAAGTGTCAGCATTTTATAGGATCTTCCATGCAATGATAAGCCAGAATGCAATAGACATAAATAATGGGACTCTCCAACAAACTTGTCATCGTCACAACGAATTCAACCAAAAGAACTACAAAAAAATGTTTAAACACAGGCGGCTAACTATATTCGCTTTCCTACTACACGTTGACAACACTCTGAGTTGACTACCTTTAGAATGCTAGCAAGATCTCCATATGTTTGCTCGAACTGTATGAATCTTTTCCAGACCTGCAAAACAAATGGCAGGAAAAAAGTTAATCCTAGAAAGCAATTAGCACTAGGGTGTAACCTACTGCCCTCAATTGGCGTCTTTATTGTATTAGGATTTCCAACATTATTACATGTTAACTAGGCAATAATATTGGACTATTTCAGTTGTAAGTTTAAATGCCTGTCATCCCAGCACTGTTCACAAGGCTCTGATGTACATCAAGACTACACCCTAAATTGCTAAACCATCATCATATTTAGGCATTCAGAAATTCTATAATCAAATCAGTTGCTCGGTTATTTCATTAGCAGGTTGGTTATTTTCCTAGTGTCTCTTTTCATGCTTATGAACAAAAACTGCGTTAATTAATGGCTTTGAGGAAGAAAACATCAGTATCAGCGTACCTCAGCAGATTCCTCAGCTGGTAATGTGCTTAAAGCCCGCTCAAATAGAGCTCTGATATTTCTATCATCATTCAATCTAGTCAAGAAATCTGCATACCTATAATGCGAAGCAAAACCAGAAGGGTTAAAATTCTGTTTCAGGTAACTTTAGAAGAGAAAAACAATTTCGAGGATATTTTATCTGAGAAGGCCCTAAAGCTCATTATTTTCTCATTATAAAAGAAGAGATTCAAGTATATCTTCAAGAAATGAAATAGTAAGGCTGCAGTGACCCTCACTCAAGAATGTAAACAGGTTCACTCATATAGAGTTTCAATCCCTCCTCAAAGATCTTATGAGCAACCTGCATAAGTATACAAACATAAGCCGTACTGTGAAGCGAAATTGAAGTCAGATGCTACATTTATATATTTTTCTCGAGAATGACGTGTAAGTTTTCTGTTAATGATTCGAACTAATCAAGACAAAGATGAATATACGAGAAATAAAAGTACTTTGCGAACAAATTAAGAGATTAAGTGCATCAATAACCAAAACACCCCCAATTTTCAAATCGTTTTGACTTTATTATCACAAAAGCCTCAGGGCTTACTTAAAGAACTAAGAGGAAAATAAGACGAGTGGGTTGTGAACTTGACTGAGCGACCACTACTTACTTCATAATCAATTATTTATATACCAACAAGGCCAAACAAAAAAAAGCAGTTCGAAATAACACATATAACACATAGTGGGAAAGAAAATCCACCTTTGGATCCTTGTCAAGACAAAAGACCATCGTAGCAAAAGCAATATACACATGATATGTGCAGCTAGGAGATTTTCTAGCATCTAAAAAGTACTTGCGAGCAGCTTCAACACCCTCAGCCCTCCGGAGAAAGCGAAGAAACTGCAAAAGAATATAAAAGTATATCATATGAGAAAGTTTCGAGAGAAAAGAAACATTCTAAAAAGTGAAAAGAATTATACATGAGGATATAGATGGAGAGAAGCTACAAATAGCATGAGCATGGTGGAAAAATATAATAGTCAGCGTGTAACTATGAAAAGCATAGATATGCTTTTTTATGTCAATCTTAGCAGTCCTAAGTTCAGTATACGTACTTGTATATGTGCCAAAGAGTTTGTGCTAGCTCCCAAAATGCTTTCATACAATTTCTTTGCTGACTGCAAAATCATAAAACTATAAGCAGAGAGTACGAGAACAATTAATCTAGCTAGAAAATGAGAAGCAAGCAGCAAGAACAAGAACCTGAATTGCTCCACGAGATTCCTTCATCTCGGCATAAGCATATTTCAACAGTTCTGAATCTGACATAAGAAAGCGGGCAATGTAAACATTTAACGATATATAAAAGACTCGCATAATGCAGAATGCAGAATGGAGACAACAAATAGAATAGACTTCTTAAGAGTAGATAGAAGATAAGATTAAAACTTTAAGCCAGCAGGTTAGCAAAGAGTCATAGTCAAACCTCCATAAAGCAACTAATAGTTCCTAGACAAACAGAAATAAAGGATAGATTAGAATTACCAGGAATGGCTTTAAGGGCTCGCTGAAATACTTTGATTGCGGCATCTGTAGAACCAGATTTTACGTGCCAGTCCGCATAGTCATACCATACATCAGGATAGTGATATAAACACATCAGACACTGTAAAATAAAAGTAATAATCAGCTAATTAAGAAATTAAATCCTCCTAAACTTCAGCAAGAGCATATCACTGACTCTTCCCGTACCTGTTCATAGGCAAATATAATCCGCTTAGTTGACGAGGCCGTGTCAATCCTTTGAGGGTTTCCTCTGAAAGTTACAATTGTATTAGAAGCTTGTTATAACTTAAAAGGACTTGTTAAAGAATAATATGCATAAGACCTAATCATCACTAGTTGAATGCAACTGGATAATATTCACTTCAGGTTTCTAGTTCCTATAAAGATTAAATTAATCAGCAAAATAAGAAACAGAACAAGATTAAAAAAAAAAGTCTCATCATTAGTTGTACACCGAACAGAACCAAAATTATTCCAAGGGACCAATTAACTGCTGCCATATAATAATATCTACCTTTGTGATGAAAAATGGCTAAGCAGCTACGTAAAAATGTATGTCATTACTGAATGAAAAGTAAATTAAAGTAAAAGAGTAAGATGATATTTTGGGGGTTTACTTTTCAAAGGATAAAAACTTTTTCCAGGCCACCCACTGAATTTCTTCCTGCATAAAACCACAAGACAGCGCAAAGTACCACAGTGAGCAAATGATGCTCAATCGAAATCTGAAAGAACTTATAGCTCAATATGTATTTCCTATCTTAATAACCTGATCTCATAACGTGAAATTATGCTCATAATGTCCTTTCAAATTTATGATTCAATATATCCAACATCGTCGAATTCAAAAAGATAAGCAAGAAATGGAAGAGAAATTCTTTACCTTGGAAGATCCTGTTGGTGGGACAGCAAGCATGTTCCAATCAATTTCTTCAATGTACTTCTTGCGCTCCCTATATACAGCTCTTGCGCTGTTAAATTTTGGTTGATACTCATTTATAAGTCCTTTTGCCTGCTCAAATGATCAGATAAGACCATCCATCAATTAAACAAAGAGAAAGAATTTCGAACCTGCTGCTAATACACTAAAAATTCATGAAAATAAGAAACCACACAATTTTAAGTTTTCTTAGAAGTTTACCAATTGACGGTTAACCGAATTTTCGAAGTTCTCATAATCTTTCCAAAGTTGTTCAACGTGGTGGGTAGGAGTTAATATAGCTCTCTGATACACTTTTCGGAGTCGTTGCGAATCTTCGTAGGAGTTAAGAGCCTGCGGAGAATCTATTAGTTTCTCTGCAATAAAAAAAGTATCAAGAACAAAGTGAGAATGATATAACGAACCGGAAGAGATTTTAGAAAGGTAATGTACTCGGTCCATATAGGTCCAGATGCTATGTCTGTCCCTGGAGATCATACAACGAAATAAACGAGCATCAGTAGTGCCAAGTTATCTTCTGTGTTGGCATATTCAAGAGAAACTACAGCTCTAAATGGATGCAAAGCCATAATTGTTGAATCAAACGTTCATTTTATTCTGTTGAATCCCTTGTTCCTTTTCACATGTTATGAAACTTCAATATGACATATGAAACGGTTTTTTTGATTCATCTTCTATGCATTATCATATATTTATACTACAGTGAAAGTCCATGATGTGATTCTCTTTGGCTGGTAGTGGTCAGTCCTTAGAGAAATGGTATAGTATCAAGGACATTACTATCAATCAGCAATACATACCACAATTTTAATGCCACTTATAAGAACATACAAGAAGTTTATTAACAGAGCTAGAGGATTGGACAAAGTTTTTTTCAGGATTTCAAGTATTATGAACACCACAATTTGCGACACGACATGCTTCTATCTACCTTAATCAACGTAACACGCATATCCTTTACAGTCAGCATATATCCCAAGCTATTATATCATGCCTTCAATCAGCATTACTGGAGAATCTAATGTAAAATCAACTCCCAACAGTATTACTTATACAATTATGTCAAGACAAAGGTATGCGAAATTATTCCCTTTACTTATCGGACATGTACACAAGACTGAAAAGATGAAAGTAGAGCCAAACGCCTGAAGAGAAGCAATACCGATATAGTTAAGCATAAACTCGAAAGCCTTTGTGGTCTCCTCTTGACCCTCAGCTCCCTTCTTGTCATAGACCTTTCTGATGAACCGAATGTAACATTGCCTAAGAGAAATAAGATGTTTGAGTTACAACGAAACAATGACTAAGAAAAAGATCTTATATTGACTGTATCTTATTAACGAGTTAAAAGAAAAAGGGAAAGGATCTCATACCAGAGAGGAACTTGAAGGCAGGTCAACAGACAACGACTAAATATCTGTTTCGTAGCATCATCATTGTTTACAGCCATCTGTGCCTCCACATACTGCTTCCAATATCTCGCCTACAGAGGAGCTCACAATAAATCCGGAAAATTTTCAGCACAATTAACCCCCAAACCCAAAAATACGCGGAAGCAAACTCATGGGGAACTTACAGAAGTGGGATAAAGTGACAAAAGCTGCTCATAGATCGGCGTCGCCTGTGAAATTGGTAATTGCTGAAGAAAAGCAAACAATTTTACAAAACCCAACAATTAAAAATCTGATTTTTTTCAAAAAATAAAAGAAGGAGAAAGTATTGAAACTGGGGAAAGAGTTGTGTACCAAGGCTCTCTTGGCCAAAGCCTCTGCTTCCTCAACGTTGTACTTATTATCAGCCATAAGTTTTCACCTCCGGATGAGAACAGTCCTTCAAAAGGAGATACAAGTAAAATCCTAATCTGAGATAGATTCAATCAGTGTATGTAACAATCTTCCGACAAGTCCAGCTAAAGCTTGTGCTGCTGCCTCAACGCCACCAAATTTTGCCCCAGAAAAACAGACCTTCTTCTAAAGCTTACCCAACAAGTAAACCCTAATTTTGAGATTCTCCTCCCACGGGGTCTGGCCGAAACACAAAACCTTATTGTCCAACGGAGAAACTCAAAGGTCTCAAAGCTACCACCGTCCGTCTTCTTTAGGAAACCAAAAACAACAATCCGCGGTTGTCCCAACGAGAGAGCACGAGGATTCGACTATATAGCAAAAACAAGGGAATTTTTATTTGGACCTGGATTTAAGGCCCATCTATTGAAATTTGGGCCTATTATTATGCCTTCTATTGGACTCAGGCCGTTCATTGTAGTTTGTCATGAAACATCCTTCCACTTTTACAAGGAATAAAAGGATTTACATATAATTGAATACCCTTTAAAGTTTAAAGGAGTTTGCTAATTTATGTTGGATGTCTATATATGAAGCAAGAGCAAGATCCAACATAATTGGTAATGGTGACAACTACAACGATTCGATCTTTGCTTCGTAAACCCAGATGTATATAGTATGTCCTGGTTAGTTTGCTTTATTTCTTTTATTTCCAAAAATCAAATCAGTTTAAGTTTTAAGCTCACATATGCATGTTAAATCTATATATATAAAATTAACTTTGCTCACTTCTCCTTCCTCCACATCAGCATCCACCTAATCATTTCTCTTTTTTTTTTTTGCATAAGAAAATACTATTTTTAATATTTATTCATTGCATATTTATTATTTATAATTAATAATAATAAAAAATAAATAAATAATGAATTAACTAAAATTAATTAAATATTAAAATAGTATAAACAATAATATAATTTTTTAGTAAATAATAAAAATAATAACTATCTAAAAATGAATTAAGTAAAATAAATGAAAATTTTAAAATAGTAAAAATAATACTATAAAACTGATTATACTCCAAAATTTAGAATGGTTAATGAGCTTTAGAATGTAAGTAAGATTTTAATGCATGATGGAGTAAAAAAGCAAGTTATGTAATTGTATTTATAAAAATCTAAATATGAAAATAAAATTGAAGTGAAACGTTAGTTTCTAAGAAACATATACCTTAAAGATTCATTATTAAATTTTATTTCGAAGAAAAAAAAATTAATTACTTAACTTAAAAGTTTTGATCTGAAACAAAGACATTGTAAGGGGTACACTTTTTTTTGGGAAAACTATGAAAACGAATTTTGAAAAAAAAATAATCTATCTAAAAAAATAAAATCAACGGTTATGAAATATAGAAAAAATGAGAAGTAAGCCGTTACAAAAGGTGACATGTGATTTGTATAAGGTATATTATCAACTGGAGCTACAATTTTATAACATGATATAAAATATATATAACAAACATAACATATATATATCAAATTCGTTTTACCCAAAACATTAGCAAAAAACAACATATTTAAAGTACATTGTGATTTTTTTTTTTAGAAGACGAAGATGGGTTACATCACAAAATTAACATCTGCAAATAATATATGAGATTTTAGAAATATATGTAACTTAGATTAGTGAATAGATATACATTGTGGGGTTTAAACGTTTCATCATTTAAACATTCTTGACTTAGTCAGAAATTTTATTATGGCAAATGATGCATTGTAGCGACATAACACTAAAATTGTTCATGAAATTTTGTATATTCACATTTAATGTAGGATATCGATATGTTTAAATGATCTCTATAATTAGGTCAATTATCGACATTGACGTTAGAACTTTTAAAATTATGAATATGGAATGAACTTTTTTAAATATAAAAGATCAGAAGATTGTCGACAATATTATTGCAACACTAGACAATATATATTATATATAGATTAGTAAAATAAGTACGATATTTATATAGATTTATCTTTTAATTTTCAAATTATATTCATATTCAATGATTCTTATTGATTAAAATTTTAACTAAAATCACACGTAAAATAGATATAACAAAGAAATATTATCTTTTAAAATATATATGTTGAATATCGCTGAGTAAAGTAATTTTAGTATTTATATCGATATATACTCAAAAATTGAAATGATTATATTTGAGCTCAACAATTTCTATTGATAAGAAATATTTTAAATTAAAATCTCGCGCGTGCGCGGGTACAAATTCTAGTATATTTATGAAAATGAGCTATATATACGCATGCATATCCATAATTAGCTTAAACGACAGAGATGAAGAAAGGTCATGTCATAATTGTTATATTTGTTTGGTAATATATCTTATTTTTGTATCTTTACTTATATAATTTGTACGCAAATTAAAGTATGTATGCATGAGTTTATCTTTTAATGTGGTAACATACGTTTTTTTTATACGTTTATTTTCTAATGCACATGTTTCTTCTTGTATGTTTTGAAAACTTTAAGAAATTTTGTTTTCAGTTAATTAATGTATTTTATCATATACTAAATCTCTCTATTTTCTTATACGTGTGCATGAGTATTTTGTATCGCACTTGTCTTTTTTGCTAAGTGAGTAATATATATCATACAAGTCACAAGTGCAACAAAAGTTAGTTGTTTTCCACAAGTTTCCTTAGAGTAGAGGGCGGAACGTGTTACACCGGGGGATAGTTTTCTTAGAGTAGTAAATGACTTATTGTCTCTCGCTTCTCAAAGTTTAGTTGTTTTCAGTTAATTAATGTCTTTTATCATATACTAAATCTCTCTCTTTTCTTATACGTGTGCATGACTATTTTGTATCGCACTTGTTTTTCTTTGCTAAGTGAGTATATATATTTATCATATAAAATGAAAAGTTAGGATTTACATATTGTTTACCTAAACCTTAGTTCCTTGGCAACAAAAAAAGATTAAATAAAAAACAACTAAACTTTTGTTGAACTTGTGACTTGTGTAAGTCTTCAAATGAGCCAGCAGGTCATTAGATTCCGAATTCTTTTCCGATGTCGTCTTGTATTGATAGAGTTTATGATCTCAGGGTCAATGATCCTGGTATAGCCGGTGGGATTAGTTGGTAGTTATGTAGATTCTTATTATGTTTCCAAGTTGAGTAAAAAACTGTCTGAGCCACAAGTTTTCTTAGAGTAGAGGGCGCAACGTGTTACAACGGGGGATAGTTTTTTCTTAGAGTAAATGACTTATTGTCTTGGACTATGGTATAGCCGGTGGGACTATAAAGAGATTTCTCATATTTGTTCTTAAATGAATAAATTAAACTCGTTACAAGACAAGTCACTTTACAAAGATTATCTCCAAATACTCCTATGAAAAATCCTAAATATATATAAAAAGAACAAAGATGAGAATTGAGAAATACCAACACCGGGCTCTGTAAATACAATTGTCAACTTCCTCCACCAGTTATACTTTACAAGATTAACTAGTAGCATAACGCACTTGAGTATCATCACAAAATCCATCTCCAGCTGCACCATATTCTGAGGATCGGAGAATATTGCTTTTAACGACGAGAAATCAAAGAAGGTCACATCATCGTCAATCTATTCCTCATATACATCGAGGTTCTCAAGCTTAACCAAGAATGTCAAGTTCCCTGTACAATTTTTTTTTGTCCTGGAGCTTCATAAGAAACTACCATTAACAGAGCGAACATATATATGTAAACAATGGACTTACATATTTGATGCTTTCGATAAACCCCAAGCAGCAAAGTTAATGGTATGAAAGCGAATGAACGCATTGAAGTTACGAATATAAATCCTTAATCCAATACCCGGAAACAAAAATCCCAATTCTTATTATCAAATCCGAGAAAGAAACAAACGATTTAAGCGAGAAATCGAACCTAGATTTTCTTGAGATGACAATGCAAAACACGAGCAACTAGCTACGTACGTCTAAGCAGTGATACAGCCAGTGCATGCATGAGTATGTATGTCTGCATTTCTTCTATAAGCTTCCTATGGTATTGCATGTAATGTTGTGACTGAATGATCACCTAATGGCATTGCACCATAATGAAAGGTCGTCACATAGACAAGCGTGAATCTTGTTGATGACATATATACAGATTCGTTTCCAGAGGAATATTATTAATCTTGGTCCTTCCTTATTTGGATTAAGCATAAAATATTCGTCATCTGTACTAGGTTAATTTTTAATTTACTCTGTTTTGACTCAATTTATTACTAATTGGCGTTGTTTTCTTTTCTAGAGGTTTTTGAAGTCTGCTTCGATTGAAGGACTTTAGGTTTCGTGTTCTATACGACTATACTCCGGGACTAATTTGAAAACGATTTGCGACTATAGTATAGTAATGTATATAAACGATGTCTGCTGAACTGAAACCTTAATAAATCAAATATCCCTTTTGTGATCATGTATGTACGTAATATATAACAAACAAAAAAACAATGGAGGATTTTGGATTAAAATATGGAAGATACATAATAGGTTGGAGAATAGGAATCTGGATTCAATTCGAAAGGGAAAGTAGATTGATCTCCATTTCATGTTTTTTTTTTTAAATAATAATTATCTCTTTTATTCATCTTGCTTCTTTCCACAAGGGACAACATTTCAAAAGTTAGTTACAGTGCAAAGCAAAGATGAAAAAGATGAAAGAAAAGACAAGTAGTGAATATAGAATTACTCTTGTGAAGCAACAAAAAAAATTGTGGAACTCATCGTGAATATACCATCGACTGTTGAAAGAAACGAAACCAAAACCAAGTGGTTAAGAAGGTTTCTAAGACGTTTAGAATTGCTGTGGTAGAACAATTATGTTTTTAGATTGAAGAACAAGAGAGATATGACGATGAGCAGAAGAGAGCGAAGCCAAAAACAAAATAGAAAGGAAACGACCATTTTTTCCTGTGATTTTATAGAAATCTCAGATTCAATAACACTAGATTTGGTAGTTTATTTGAAAATCATAAATTAAATAACATGTAATTTTTTATTAAAAAAAAAAAAGAAAAATCTTTTAAAATACTTGTCTCATCAACATCCCCTAAATTCCACAAAAACTTCTACAGTCCATGTTTCAGTACACCCCTTGTCTTTTATCCGGTACTTAAATATATTTTTTTTTCTAATTGAGCAATATCATGCCTATCTTACCTTGTTAATTCTGATCCAGCTCTACATGTTAGGTATTTACAATACAAAAAAATATGTTAGGGTGGTCCAAATCCATACTTAGTCCATTTGTTATAAGATTATAAGAAAACTATTGTCAGTTTCTTCTCTATATATTAAGGAGGTCCAAATCCATTCTTGGTCCATTTGTTATTTCTTTTGTACTCTACTACGAAAGTACTGTATCTCTATGACCTTTTTCCCATAGGAATATATCTCATAATCTTTGCAGGATATATCTGTTTTAACCCCAGTTGTCTTCAAAATATTGTGACAAAAAATAATTCTACCTATATAAAGAACTTAGGGGATGCAGCAAAATATTAATATATCCATTCAACAATTTTATCACATATATATATATATATATATAAGCCAAATTGGTTTGTAAAAAAAACAAATATATAAAGAACTGCAACAAGCGCAAGCGCTTGGTACTCATAGATAATGTACATGCGATAACATATTTGTCCTGAGTGGATATGTCATGACAAATCACATAACGATGGCTTTGTTAATTTATAATGCAAGCTTTAATTTTCCACATAACAGAAACATGGCTTGAGTATTTGGCCCATTGACATTTGTTCTGTGCTTCTCGTTTGCCTTTTAATTTGTGTCTGAATCTAAAAATGTGGAATATCTTTTTTAAACCATAATGACTTTGCTATCTATGAGCCATACATATACAGATATACTACTCTTTTTGGATTATTCAAAGATAATAATAAAGTACTTTCTATCTTTTTAAATAACAATCTTCTAATAGTCATATTCAAACTAAGACAACCAAACATTTAATCATATGATTCATTAGCTGTACCCATTCAACTTTTTCAAAATAGTTGAAAAAATTACACATATGTTAAAAAAT
>NC_025687.1:8025753-8062500 GCF_000633955.1 Camelina sativa
AAAAAAAAAAAAAAAACAATTTTCCAGTTTGATACTTTTCAACCATTTTTCTTTTATAATATTCTTCTTCTCTTTTTTTTTGTCTTTCGCTTCTTGTTCTATCTCGCTCCTTACTTTTGTAACCTATCTCTTTTCTCGGCTTGTCAAGGTATTTACTGGTTCAATTTAATTTGTTGTTCACTATTTTATTGTTTTATATACAGTTCATGTTGATGATTATATATATATATATATATATATATATATTTTTTCAACCATTTCTCTTTTTTTTTGTTAAGCTGTAAATATTTTTTGTTTATTTATTTGTTTAATGTGTTATCGGGATGAAAGATCATACTAGTAAATAATTTTTCTTTTATGTTTTTTGTTGGTGTCAGATTTGAGATTTTACCCCTTGTTGTCTTGAGAGATTTAAAAAAAAAACTTTAGAAATGTTGCTTGTTGTGTCTTTGTTTCAATAGCATATATATATATCACCGAGTTTTACATACTTGATTATCATGTTAGGGTTCCATAATTTTTAGGAAAGCTTTGCGTTTATACTAATAAAATGAACTTTTAAGGAGGACTAATAGTGTGAGTGAGACTCATTCATTTATTAGACTTAATAAAACGACTGTTTATTTTTTCTTTATTATTATTATTATTATTATTTTTTTTTAAAAACAACAACCATATTTTACTAATCTTCAACTTTTTCTATTTGTATAATATAGGAACCGCTCCGACAACAATGGCCTCAAGAATTTTTTCCTTTGATGATTCTAAGGAGTTTCATCAGGATGGTCCTAGTACCGGCCTTCCCCCTCCTCTACTGATTACGCCCATTCAAACTATTAGACCAACATCTGCTGACTTCAATGAATACTCCGATAATGCAGTTACTGGTCCAAGTGTTGCTCCAACAAAACTAGAATCTTGTCAGGAGTTAAAGGATGGAACCTACACTACAACCACCGACCTTCCTGCTCCGTTAATGATCACTCCTCTGCAGATCATTAGACCATCTTGTGGCATTAATAACTGCTCCATTGATGTGGCTGCTGGTTCAAGTACTGCTCCAGAAAAACGACGACCTGGCCGACCAAAGGGTTCCAAAAATGCTGGTTCAAGTACTGCTCCAGAAAAACAACGATCTGGCCAACCAAATGGTTCCAAAAACAAAAATCTGACGCCCTCAACGAAGAAGTCAAAACAGAAGGTCCAAACAGCAGAAAGATTACTGACATTAAAAACTTTGATTCAGGCATAACTGAAGCAGAGAATGATACTGGAAATCGTGAGTTAGTGGAGTCAGTTCTGACGAGGTTTGACGCGGTTAAAAGAAAATTTTGCCAAGAGAAACTCACAAAAGGCATCCTTACAACGGCTGACTCTAACTGCAGGAAAATGAGGGTCCAGACTAACAAGAGAAGGAGGATTGGTCCAGTCCCTGGAGTAGATGTAGGTGATATTTTCTACTATTGGGGGGAAATGTGCTTAGTTGGCCTTCACAAACGAACCGTCGCTGGCATTGACTATATGACGGAAGAAGATGGCATAAAGGAACCTCTTGCAACAAGTGTGGTAACATCATCAAGACATTACGATAACAAAACTGAGGATCTTCAATGGTTGATATACTCCGGACATGGCAGTAAGAACAGTTTACCTATTGATCAAACTATGACCAATGGGAACCTGGCACTAGAAAGAAGTAGAATGAAAGAGACTGACGTTAGAGTCATCCGAGGCAAAGCCGACCCCTGTGCTAATGGTAAAAAGGTATATATCTACGATGGCCTTTATCGAGTTTCTGAGGCGTATCATGTGATAGGAGAAACTGGTTGTAAGGAGTTCAAGTTTAGAATGGAGAGGAAACCAGACCAACCTAATTCTGGTTATGCAATCTGGAAATTAGCTGAAGATTTAAGAACGCGTGGCATGAGTACATTGAGGCGCAATGGTTTTGTAAACCAAGATCTGTCTTTGGGAAAAGAGCTTTTACGGGTCCTGTTGTTTAACGATGTCGATGAAGATGACAAAGCGATGCCTGAAGACTTTGATTACATCACATCTCAGGACTACTCAAGTATGGTGCCCAATATCCATATCGATGGCCAAGAACTTGGATGCCAAAATTGTCAAGGTCAGTCATGTATTGATCATTTAAGCTGCATATGCATGCAAAAAAATGGTGGCAAATCACCGTACCATGACTCCATTTTGGTTTGTCGTAAACCAATGGTTTACGAGTGTGGTGAATCTTGTCCCTGCCCCAACGACTGCAAAAACCGATTGGTTCAAACCGGTTTGAAGCTCCACATGGAAGTGTTCAAGACGACAAATTGTGGTTGGGGCTTACGTTCTTGGGATCCAATCCGAGCCGGAACCTTTATATGCGAGTTTGCTGGTGTGAGGAAGACAAAAGAAGAAGTAGAAGACGGTAACGACTATTTGTTTGACTCATCTCGGGTTTACGAAAAGTTCAGATGGAACTACGAACCTGAGCTTGTGTGTGAGGATGTATGGGAAAGCGTCCCTGAGGTTTATAATATGCCGACGCAAGTCTTGATAAGTGCAAAGGAGAAAGGAAACGTTGCTCGGTTCATGAACCACAGCTGCTCGCCGAATGTTTTATGGCAACCTATTGAATATGAAAATAAGGTTGGTAGATATGTTTGTATTGGGCTCTTTGCAATGAAGCATATCCCTCCAATGACTGAGTTGACATATGACTATGGAGTTTCATCGGTAGAGCGTATTGGAGAAGATAATGTATTTTACAAAGGCAATCAGATTTGTCTATGTGGTTCAGTCAAGTGTCGTGGCTCTTTTGCCTAATCTCTGTACTTTTTTATCATTTGTCCCTTTGTCATTTTTAATTTCCTTTGTCTGCAAAAAAAAAAAAAATCTTCTTTTGTGTGTTTATGTTTTTATTTGCTGTTGTATCTTTTTAAAAATAAAAAAAACTTGTCGAATTTTGTATCATATTTTTGCCTAGATCATCAAATTCATTATCGGATTATTAGAGGCTCAAAATCTGGGGTTAATTAATTTTAATAGATTTTGTTTTGTGAATAGATTTAATAATAAAGAAGAGATAAGAAAAGAAAACACAATTAAGAAGAACCCTTTGTTTTTATAATTAAGTAATTGACGAAGGAAGAAAAAAGAAAAGAAAAAAAAAAGGCTCGGTCTGGTCTGGGTGTTATTATTTTTCTGGTTACCTTCTTCTTCGTAAGTCTTATAACTTTCTCGGGTCTCTCTATCTCTCTGTTTCCTTTGTTTGATTTTCATATATACATCTGTTCTTAATTTTGGTGTATTATTAGGGTTTTCTTTGATTTCTCTATGCTCTGGGCCAGTCGTCCGTCTTCCTGAGAAATTCACTTTCCATTTCTGCTGTCCTTGTTGCCTTTGATCACGAATTCGGTAGAAATTGTATATTCTTTCGTCATAAAAAGACAAAAAAAAAAAAGGTTAAAACTTTTCAGACCAAACTGCTTAGATTCTTTTATACGTTTTCGACATTCTTGTCTGATGACATATATAGTTTCTCGTTTTCGATTGAAAAAGCCTTCCTTCCCTGTAATCAATCAATTTTTTGCGACTTGCGTTTAGATAAATATTATGATGATGATCTTGTTTTGGGGATTTGTTGGTACTTTGTTCTTTTCAGTAGTAAAGTATATTGTCGTTGTGAGCTATGAGTAGAGATTCCAAAGGAAGAGCTTGGTATGGTAAAGTCTTACCGTAGATTGGAAACGATTCTTGTGGTTGATAAGGACACTTTTGTTTCTCAGGTACCCTTTTTGCTACTTCCCTAGTCTGCCTCTTGAGTTTTATAAAAAAAAAAGATGTAGAGTAGAGGTAAATGAAGTCTCTCTTTGGTTCTTCTTTATGTTGGACAGGGTAAGGTTTCTTTAGAATCAAATGATTCTGTAAAGGATGAACCAGCAGAGGAACCAATGGATGGGGATAGTAGTTTAAAGGAGAAGTTATCAGACTCTGTGTTTATTGATGAGGAGTTTGAAGAGCTTTGTGATGATGATCAGACAGCTGGCACTTCCCTTTGCCACAAAGATCCAATATCTTCTCCAGCATCTCATCGCTCCCCGGATAGCTTTATGACTACTGTAATACCATGTAATGATGATACTTTTGTATCGCCCTCTGGGATTTCTACGGGTGTCCCAAATCTAATCCCATTCGCTACAGAGATTCAAGCTACACCTGTTCAAGACAGTGTGGCCAACACTACGTCCTTTAGCAGCAACTCTATGAAAGGTTTGTGGCTGTTCTCTCATCTTTTTTTCTACAAGTCTTGGAGTTGCTATTCTCTGCAGTTTTGTTAGTTTCATCATGTTCAACTCTTCGTGTGTAGTTAATCAAGATGAGTTCTGCATTGAAGACTTCGATGTTGGTCCCTTGGATACCATTGATTTGTATGACATGACAACTCGAGAAGACCCCTCAGATTTTGACGACAATTTGCTCTATGCAACGCGTGACAGGACTAAGCAACTCAGATCATTCAAGGTGGTCCTCTCTCTCTTTCTCTCACACATATACACAAAGACACATAGATGTGTTTGTGCACGTACTTTCAACAGCAACAGCTAGTTTCGGACCATGGGGAAACAATTTTAGTTCCATTCTATGAAAGTTGAAAAGATATATGCATGATCTATCTATCTGTCATAAGATTGAATACTGTTTTCCCAATCTCCTTATTCCTAATATGTTTCTTCTTTACCATCAGAGAAAGATAATGGATGCTTTAACTACCAAAAAAAGAAGAGAGAAGGAATATGAGCAGCTTGCAATATGGTTCGGAGACGCAGACATGGGTTGTGATCTTGTAAACACTAAAGAACATGCTAACGCTAAAGAACATGCTACAACTTCTCCAGACTCCAAAAGCTCACAGTCAAATGTGCCATTTGTATCAGAAGATTCTGAGTGGGAGATATTGTAAAGATAAAAAGGAGTTCTATTTTGGTGAGGCTCATGTGATGCTTTTGAACATATCAAGAATAATTTTGTAACTAATATGAAAAAAACAAATTCTTCTTTCGGTTCCGTCTAGTTTCTTTGGCTGCTTAAGACAAGAAAATTGTTCCAACTAAGCATGGAACAAGTATGGTTGATTAGATAAAAAAGCAGGAGATTAACACATCTGAAAAGTTAATTCATATTTTCTTTACAGTAAAAATCCTAATACAGAAATCAATCCGTTTGGGAAGAGTTATCGACTTAGGAAAAAAAAATCTAACTGTGCTATTGAAAGAGATCAAACAGCATGACGGCGCTGACTAGCCTAATTACCAGTATCTGATTCACGGCCTGAGGAGCTGTCACTGTCAGAATCTGCATGCAGATCAAAAGAAAAGTTAAGTGAGTTGTGAATTGTGATGCTGATATGGTAAAAGAGATGACAGAAAGTTTCAACATTTACCACTAGTGCCAGATCCTGAGTCACTACTAGAACTGTTAGAACTACTTGATCCACTTGCGTTGTTTTCTTGGCGAGCTGGAGATGACGTCCGAATTGCTTTTCCTGGTTTTTACATGTCAAAACAAAAATGTATGGAAGGATCATTATTTATCCTGCTTCTTCTTTGTGTGTGTGTAGTTACATAAATACTGTTACATCCGAATTTGGTATATTGTGAGTTAAAAAACCTTACCTGATTCAGTAACTCTTGATGTTTCGGTGCCAGTTACTAGAGTGGTCTATGAATACAAAAGAAGAGACAATGCTATCAGCCAAAATCAGTAAGAGCAGAGGACATGAATAACAAATAGATATGGGAATCTTACTGGTTCATGGATAATATTGTGAACAGATTCAGCATCTCTTTCTGAACCAAATCCCTGATGCTGCTCCTTTTTCTTCCTCAAGCTATCCTTATACCCTGTCACAAATCTATAAAGCTCCCAGAGTGTGTTGATATCAAGGCTATCAATATCCAGTTCAATCTCATCATCTTGTTGAGAGAGCTCTGGATTGCTCTTCTTTATAATCTGAACAACTGTCTCTAGTTTGTCAAAAGGCAAGTCCTGAAGCTCTTCGCTGAGTCTCCGTTTCTCTTCCAACGTCAGGTCCCTGTTGTTATTAGCAGGTGCCTCCTCTTCTTCAGGCTTCTCGGGAGCAGTGGTGACAGTTTCAGTTTCCACTGGGATCGTCATAGATTCGTCTCTCTCCCAATTCATATTATCAAGTACAGGAGCTGTTGGAGGAGGAGGAGGAGATGGGGAAGGTGTAGGAGCAGGTAACGGCTCCACAGTAGGAGCAACGGTTGAAACAGGAGCAGAGAAGTCGATATCACGAGTTGGTTTGAACTTCCGATGAAGATTATCATACTGCATTTCAATGGACACCCATTTCTCTTCAAACATGCTCAATAAAACCTCAGCAAAACGATGCACGTCATGCCCAACCGGGTTATACAAGATAGCATTGTTAAAGGTAAGCCTGACATCTTCAGCAAAATCTAACGGCGAGTTATACAATTTTTTCTCCAACTTAGTCTTCACTGAACCCAAATCCATAGGTTGTTCAACAATAGTGTGATAATCATGCAAGCCAAGTCCTTTAACATCAACTGGAACATTGAATACCCAACCACACTTATGCTTCATCAGTTTCGTAAGCAAAGTGTTACAGTTCTTGAAAACCTGAACCATACCTTTATCAGCAGCTCCAGGGCCACCTTTCTTACCTCCTCCATTCCCTGTTTTCATCTTCTTGTTTCTCCCAGGAACACCAGTTTTAGCCGCAGACCCAATATTCCCACCTTGCGGGGGATCGAGCCGTTTGATCAAGATCCTAACCTCATCTAGCTCAGCGTTAAGCTTCCGCTTCAAGTTCCTAACCTCAAGCTTAGAAATCGAGCTCAGACTTATCTTTAACATGTGATGATCGTCCTCTGACGCGAACGAGTTCGAGGGAGACACAAGAGGAACCGATCGCTCCGGTCTAGAAACCACCATTGGCTTGGATCGGTTGTGGTTCGAGCTCCAGTTCTTATGCTTCGTCTTCGTCTTCGTCTTCGAAGCTCCACCACCTGATATATGGTCAGAAGACATTCCCCTGACAACCAAAAATTAGGGTTTATCTAGGGGTTTTTTTTAAGGCTCGGGAGGTACCGAGATTGAGGATTAACAACACCAAATCGAAATCGAAAGAGGATAAAAATTAGGGTTATCAATCGTGTTAGTTCATGAAGATCGCTTCTGGATTTTTTTTTATTTTTTATTTTTTTTTGCAAAGCTGAAGAAAACCCTAAAAGGAAACAATGGTGAGAGAGAGAGTCGCGAGAATAGCGTAAGCTCACGCGCTTGAACACACGCGCTTTAGCACCCGAGAAATTTGGGATAAACATACCTGTGGAAGTGAAACAGAGTAAAAAGTTCTCAGGTGTCTCCCAACAATATACCAAACCGGTACAAACCGAAACGTACCAATTAGAATGTCCCTTTTACAGTTTACTTGACCTCGACCTATAACTGTTAATCAAAATTGCGTAATCCATTAGGCTGGTTACGTACCTTTTGTGATGTTATTTATACGTATGTCTCCTCCATTTTAAAGAACAATCTACGAAATTATGATACTTTATCTATCAGTTACATATTAAACACACAATGGTCTAACTACTTAGCATCTATTCATGGATATACAATATTTAAGTTCACGGAAATCTTTTTAACCCATATTGACCCAAATGGCTCGAGCATCACCTAGAATCATAACGATGTTATGCTTGGTTGTGGCATGCGGTATGGTCCATCCCCGAAACCCAACCACCTTTGTGGTCGGAGATAGAGACGGGTGGGACTTGGATTGTTGGGGATGACTTGGCAAGAGGCAAAAACCTTTTATGCTTGTGATATTCTTGGCAGAGCCGTGGCTATGTAGTAATAAAAGAAACATTGGCTTCCGGCCTATTATTTCAGAAAAAATCTTAAGGCCTTAATTTTTCCAAAGTTTATTGAGTATAATTAGATCTATATAGAGAATATTGTATGTTGTAAAAGAAAGAAGGAGCAAAAGCAACGATGATTTTGAGAAAAAAGAGATAAACATATATTGTGAGTTGAATTAGAAACTAAAACTAAAATAAACTAGATGATGTTGATGTTTCGATGATGTTGTCTATCATGACTTGTTTCCGATTTTATTATCCTTTTGTTGCTCTTGGCAAGTGTTGAACTCCTTTTCACTCTAGTGATTTTGCAAGGAGTATTCTCGGATATGTATTTTTAGGAAATCTTTATGGTTTGGTTATGTGAATGAGATTGTTATTGATGGCTAGTTATATATAACTAAAATTCTTTTATCATTTTATATATAACTAAAATTCTTTTATCATTTTAGATAATTAAAATTTGATAATTAATAAACAAAATTTAAAAAATTATTATTTAAATGTGTGAGCAACTTGCTTTGGGGTTCTCTAGTGGAAATAAAATTTTGTTTTAGTTCTTAGTGGGTTGCTTTAATTAGTTTAGTATTAATTATATGATTAATTAATTTCTGAGCAACTTAGGAGGGTGACTCGAGTAAAGATGCTCTTAAGAAACTAACCTTTCACATTATTCTCCGGTGACACACCAGACATTAAGTTAACTCATTTGTCCATTTATATTTCGTTCTAGTAACACTTTGAGAGTTGGTTAATGTTTTAGTAGCACAAAAGGGAAGAAAAGTTTGTTTTAAAGTTTTGGTTTTACTCTCTTGTGTTTTTGGATTATGCTGGTTATTACTTTGAAAAAATTTTGTATTTGAATTAAGGCCTTTTCTAAAAATACTGATTCTGGTCCATATAGTCCTAGGAACGGCTCTGATTCTTAGTACATTATAATGTTGTACGTGCATATATAAATTTAACTTTTAGTTTTGTCCATGAATTTGTTCATGAGGAAAGTAGTTAAATTTTTTACTCATAATGATTTGTATATAAACGCAAAATGCACACGTTTTAGATTTTAATTTCAGGTTATGGCATGACCAACAGTACTAAGATACTCTATTACATGTCCTGGTTAGTGAGTGGTATGATATATTTTATATATATTCTTCAAATATTTGGTCCGAACCACAAGCATGTTACAATAGAAAAAAATTGAAAAAAGGAAGGAAACCTACGAATTTATTAAAAAAGGAAGGTAATTTAAGAAACAATCTATATTGAGAATTTATAGGTGTTGACTACTTGACCAAATTAAAACCATTTGGGTCAATATGTTAAAGGTTTTAATTTGGTGACCCTAGTAAACACCTATAAATTCTTACATATATAGACTATTCTTGAAATTGCAAGGGATCGATACATTACCAAATGGCTCAATCATCTAGGCACGTTTCCTATGTTGAGGCTATGGTTCCAATAACTGTTATCATGACAGTGTTATGCTTGTTTCTAGCCAATGCCGTGACCCATGCCCGAAGACCGACCACTTACACTGTGGGAGGACAAGACGGTTGGGACCCGGTTATTCCGATGGACAGTTGGGCACAAGGCAAAACCTTTTATGCTGGTGATATCCTCGGTATGTATCAATGATCTTAAAATTATTCATAGTACGTAACGTGATTGATAACCAAATCTATCCATAGTTTTTTTTTTGGTAAAATATCTATTCATAGTTTACTGGGGTAACTTTAATCTTCTAAGACATTAGATTTAATTATAGAATTTTTCTTAATTATATTGGTATATTTATGGTGATACATTGCAGAATTCAAGTACGATTATCAGAGATTCAATATGGTTGTGGTAAACCGAACGGGTTATGAAACTTGTCAACCGAACGATGGAGCGGAAGAGTATTACTCAGGTGACGATAAGATCCAACTTCATTACGGTTATAACTACTTCATCGGAACGTATACTCCCGAGGATTGTACCACCGGTTTAAAGCTGGCCATCAAAGCATTATAAGCATTGGCTCCAAAATAAAATTAAATGAACTATAATAAGTGGTATCTGTTAAGTTTTTCGTAGTGTTATATATATGGATTCAAAATATCAAAGATTAATAAAATATCTTGATAAATTGGTATTGCGTTTTAATTATAGCCTACATACTTTAAAACCTCTCTGGCATATTGTACATCCATCTTTGAAAATGGCCGTCAAAGCATTGGCACCTCCGAATTAAATATATATCAATTAACTATAAGTGATATGATAATTAGTATTTTCGTAGCGTTGAAGTTTTATTTGTACCAGTTTAAGTGCTTAAAACGTTAGATTAATTAATAAAATGATTTTGATAAACTTCATTCGGGGCCTTAATAGCTTTTGTACTCTGCCCAGTTTGTTTGACCATTTAGCATTGGATGATCCATTTAAATGATTATAATGATATAGAAGCTAGTTATGTATTCATACAATTAAGAAATATTGTTGAAATCTTCTCCTATTTGGCTATTTAGTAGCTTTTGTGCTCCATCAACAAAATATTTTGATGTTGACTCTAGCTTTTTCCTTCTGTAACAAAAGTGGAAACATAACTCTCGCACGAAAAGACAAAAATAAATGACGAGGAAAACCGAAACCGGATCAAGATAAAGAGAATTGTAACTTGATCCACTTGTCACACATGCATAACATAGATAATATATATACGTACACATATACATAGTGCCAGTGTTGTATATTGGATCTTAATTAAGGAACTGTCCAGATTGAATGATCAGGTAAGATCAAGGAATGGATAGACACGAACAGGATCCACGTGTTCAGCTTCAGACACTCTCGTACCACATCTGTCTCCTAATTACTTCCACTGCGCGTCTTTTAAGCTCTCTCCTCTCTCTCGCTCTTCAATTCTTCTCCTATTACCTTTTCTTCCTTCTTCGTTCTTCCTTCTTCATCCATCAGAGGTTAATTTGATCCTCTCTAATTTAAAGGGTTTTAAATGGCAACATCTGCTAGAAGGGCATACGGATTCGGGAGAGCTGACGAGGCGACTCACCCGGACTCCATGAGAGCCACTTTGGCTGAGTTTCTTTCTACTTTCGTCTTCGTCTTTGCTGGAGAAGGCTCCATCCTCGCTCTAGGTTCGTATTTTATAACATCCCAAAAGAAAGGAACAATTTCAGCCGTATAATAATTGTTACCAATTACCACCATCTTTACTTGAGAGAGTATTAATGAGAAGTAACACTAGTTCCTTCACAAACTTACTAATTATGTAAACACTTTAGATTTATCAGTTAAAAATCAGGATTTTTGTTTTACTAAGTAAAGAAAATATGACTTCATTTGACATTAACGATTATAGATATTATCGTTGGAGCTATATATGCATGCATGTGTGATATGAACCTCTATATATATGTGTTATTGGACAGACAAGTTGTATTGGGACACGGCGGCTCACACGGGGACAAACACGCCGGGAGGGTTAGTTCTGGTGGCGTTAGCTCATGCTTTGGCCTTGTTCGCGGCTGTTGCGGCAGCCATCAATGTCTCTGGTGGCCACGTTAACCCCGCTGTCACTTTTGCTGCTCTAATCGGAGGCAGGATCTCGGTGATCCGAGCTATCTACTATTGGATTGCTCAGCTTCTTGGTGCTATCCTCGCTTGTCTCTTGCTGAGGCTTGCCACTAATGGCTTGGTATGTTACTTCTCATCAGTTTCTATTTCTATATTACTATTGCATGTATATCATGACCGTCTAGTCAGGTTTTCGATTGGTACGGTTAGGAACTTTGTATATATATCTCTGCTTATGACTGAATGTGATTATTTGTGATGCAGCGACCAGTAGGTTTCCATGTGGCATCTGGAGTTAGTGAGCTTCATGGGTTAGTGATGGAGATCATACTAACATTTGCATTGGTGTATGTCGTCTACTCGACCGCAATCGATCCAAAGAGAGGGAGCATTGGGATCATAGCGCCGCTAGCCATTGGGCTCATAGTTGGTGCAAACATTTTGGTGGGAGGACCATTCGATGGGGCCTCTATGAATCCGGCAAGAGCCTTTGGTCCAGCACTAGTAGGATGGAGATGGAGTAACCATTGGATCTATTGGGTTGGACCTTTCATTGGTGGTGCTCTCGCGGCACTCATCTATGAGTACATGGTCATCCCCAGCGTGAACGAACCTCCTCACCACAGTATCCACCAACCATTGGCTCCGGAAGATTACTAGACTGGACCAATCTTCATATGGAGAGGGTTTTCTCTTTGTATAAATAATCTCTGTGCTTGCTTGTGTTGTTTGTCTCTCTTGGCTTTTTTTTTTTTCCCCTGCAATTTCCTATGTATAATTTGAGTCCACACCAGAATCTTTTCTTGTAATGTACTTATAAAAACAAAAAATAAAGATTTTCAATGATCTGATAAGAATGGAGACATCTATGGCTTTTCTCTCAAAGCGCTGTACATGTAACAATTCCTAACTTCCTCTGCTTCTATAAAATCAGTCTTTGTATCCGGAAACCTGCAAAAAACTGTACTCATGTTAAGAATGTCCTCTCATCTTTTCAACAATCTGTCTACTCTTTTCCTCCATGTGACGCCTTTTCTCTTCCAACTTCTCCCCCATTTTCTTCCCAAGATCCAACATCCTTGCTCGTCTTCCCACTTTCTTTCCCCTTGAATCATCATCTTCGCTTGAAAATACAGACCTAGATGGTGATTGAACAGCAGAAGACTCTCTGGTGCTCCCTCTTGAATTCATCTCCTGTTTTTCACTGCTACTGGATAGCAGTAGTGGAGTATTCAGTTCTTCCAAGGTCTTATCACACTCTAAAGTTACAGTTGAGGAATTTGACGATGGTGTAGACATAATAGCCTCTGCTTCTTCAGTACTAGGTTTCTGGAAAGCAGTGGCCGCTTTCTGCACTTTCTCAGACTGAGCACAGGAGGAAGAAGATATAGTTCCTGCTTCTGAAATCACCGGCTTCTGGGTGGCGCTTGCAGTTCTCTGCATTTGCTCAGACTGAACACAGGAGGAAGAAGTCGGTGGCTTGTCAGATTTAGATCTCGCATCTGTTGCCTGAGAGCTGTTGTGATCGTTTTCTTGATTCAGCCACATGAATGGAGCGGCTTTGCGTTGAACCCAATCATCTTTTTCAGCAATCATCCAAGGAATTGTCAGGCTTTCACAGTTGGGAAGAACCACCGCTTCTCGTATTGCCGTCTGCAGAATCATAATGTAGTCTCAGTCTGTCAGCTAAAAGTTCAATTAGAGACCAAACAGAAGAGAACCCCAAAGGAGAAAGAAAGTGTACCTTAAACCGGTTGATCAAGAACATTGCAACATGGCTGTTGGTGATTTTGTGTTCCCCAACAGAAGATGCGAGATCGAATTCTATATCCGGCATGCTCGTGAATCCAAACCATAATTGATCAGAAGGAGGCGGCTTCATGTGTACCCGCAGTGTCCCTCGAAGAGAAGACACCCGTATTGACAAAGATATAGGCACCTGCATTTGAGATACAGAGATTTCTCTAAGATACCATATTGAGACATGAATGGCTGGAAAAAAATAACATAACAACCCAGTCAAAGGTTATATCAAGCCAACAAGCAGAAAAAAAAATTGTCTTGTAGACATTTGAAAAATGAGAATTAACCTGGGAAACTTGTTCAGCAATTGTCTTAAGAATAGACTTCCATCTGGATACACCATTTGGACCTGCCTTCGTACCTTTTGAGCCTTTGGATTCATCTGCAACCAACAAAAAGATGATAAGAAAATTCATTTCGTAACTATCATCCTGATAAATACATTTGAACAGGAGTTGCTAGCAAGATCTCTGAGGGCAAAATGAGAGAAGACTACAATAATCCATATTCAGTAAACAATGACTAGCCTGCTTTATTGGCTCCACCATTTTTCACTCCTCCAGCGTTAACAGTTCCCGCAGGGATGACTAATTGCTTTTCAAAATCTTCAACACCTGCAGCGAAGTTTGATGGGACTTCCCCTGCAGAACTTGTCTGCAATCTTGTGTCGGTTATGCCTTTTTGCAGATCCACCTCGCGGATGTCAACACGTGTTTCAACGTCAATCACCGCTTCACCAGAGTATTCGATATCCAGTTCGAATGCCCACACACCACTCATCTCCATTGGAAGAACCCTTGTGGCATGTATATGAGGTGGGAGATTTCCAGTGTCAACATCGGAACAGATTAGTGCACCTATGTAGCTTGGAGTCCTCATGTTGGATAACACCCGCTGTTTGAAAACCACAAAAGTTGCATCTTTGGTTGGTTATAGAAATCAGATCATCTCAAAATTATGAGTTCATAAAAGGTTTCAGAATCTAGAAAAGTGCAGACCTGGATTCGTGCTTGCATTGAATTCTTCACTCCTGTTTTCCGTTTGAGATCGAAAAAAAGCCTAGAAATTAGCAAATTCCAGGCTAATGTTCCTTCATCCGTATCAACCTTGTCCTCAGAGTCTCCATCTGAAACCCCAGAAACATGACTGCTATGGCTCACAGAACGTGAAAAAATAGGCGCATCAGTTTCATCTGTGATGTAATCTCCCATTCTTTTTCCTGAAAGACTCTTCCCTGAGCTGCTTCCACGTTGTGAATAGGTTTTCCTGTCTTCACGATGTGATCGTCTTCTAGAAAATTTCCTCAAGAACAAGCGAACCTTTGAGGAAGAACCATCCGTTCTATTCCCTCTGTCAAGTGACTCAAAGCTAAACCCAAGCGATGGTTTCATAAAAGAAGGATATGCAACATTAAGAGACGTCACATAGTTGCGGAAATCTTCCTTCAGTTTGGTGGAGTACCAAATAAACCTTTCCTGATTCTCGCAAGCAGCAAGACGAAGGGCTTTACACCATGACTCCTTTTCCCAAGAAGTCTCGAGATAGATGTAAAAGACTTGGTTTCCCTTATACAAGTCTGGAGAAATCTTGCTTTCAACTTTTATAGGATATCTTTTGGCCCTTAAAAATAAAAAAAATGGTGAAAACATTAGAACAATCAAAACTTGATATAATGTGATTCAAAGGACCAGAATTTCACAATCCCATTGGCTTAAAAAAAACATATACCATTTCCTAGTAGGGAGATCAGAGCCAGAAACAGCCTCAATAGAGCAACCTTTTAAAGAAACAATGGTGAGAGTGCCATCAGGTTCCGACAAGATGAGCTTGTGATCTTTGATCCGAGCAAATTTACGAAGCGGATGAATCTCCAAGAAGTCTCTCTTCCTCTTGTGCTCTTTTGGTAACTTTTCCTTCATCATCCAGTTCTTTAGAACCTCATCCAACTCCAAAATCCATACCATTCCCTGTGTTATTATTAAAACATACAAAAACAGAAAATTCTGAGAAAGACATCCAAAAAATTGCCAGAAACAGATTCATCAAAACGAAACGAACTCAATTCTCACATGCACACATTCCGAAATTATAATACCCAGAATTCAATTTCTTATCTTTAAAGGACGAACCTTTCTTATCGGAAATACAAAACCCTTAAAGGAGAGAGATTGAGAATGAGATCAATCACCTGTTTGTTGATAGAGAAATCGATGGGTTGGGGAGGAGGAGGATTGGTGGTAGATGATGGATCATCATCAGAAGAAGCGGGTTTTGACTCAATCTGATCTCTCTTACGATTCAATCGCTTCAGAAGATACATAAAGCCAGCAGCTTCGGCGGCTAAGACGGCGAGAATTCCCAGGAAAAAGCCAGAGAGGAGGAACACGAAACACACAAACGAAAACATCTCCGGGAAGCTCTGAGCTGACGACGACGAGGAAAATGTGTGTGTGGGTTTCTTGAGAAGGAAACAAGCTGCTGGGAGGAGGAGAAAGAATCGAGGCGTTGAAGAAGTTGTTCATGTCAGTGTCAAAGGAGGAGAAAGAGAAAACTGTGGGATTAGCCCATCATCCATCTCTGGAACCGCGATTCCAACTTCCAACCAAATTCTAATTTCCTTTTTTGTTGCCTTAAACAACATATTCAACCACGTCCTCTTTTTTTTATAAATAAAGAATTAAAAATTCAATTAAAATTAGATTTATTTTTAATATGGTTTTGTAAAACAAAAAAAAATGTATGAATGAGATGCCCTTCCATTGCTTTTGCAATATAAAGGTACCAAAAAACCTAGTATGTAGTCAAAGATGTACATGATAATAATGATATTTAATTAGGTAGATCACCAAATTTTTGTTCAAAATTAGCAAAACAAGTGAGTTACCAAAATTGTAATTAAAGAAACATTTTTCGCTAGTAATTTTTCAAATAATGAAGTTATTTATAAAGTATATGTTATGTTTTTAAATCACAGCGTGTTAAAAACGAAAAGTTAAAAAAACCGAGTTGAGGAAAAAAAACACCGCACTTATTTTCAACCACTTGAAAATATTTTTTTTATAATTCATTAACTCATATCCATAATTATCTAATGAAATTATTATAGAATAAAATCAAAATCAAATTCTTTTTGATTGTGTCATAATTACATTGTTTAATTGTATTATTAGTTCTTTTTTTGGTCAAACTATTTTTTGGTAGGATTTTATTAGTCAATCTTTTATTAGAGATAGAAATAATATTGTATATAATATAGAAAAAGTCCCATAGGATGTGTGGGTAAAATAAACGTAATAGAATATATTTAGTTATTTTAAAATACATTCAATAATAATTAATATTAATATTGTAACTAAAATATATTAACTGTAAACTAAAAAAAATAGTTTTTATACTTTAAAGTAAAAATTGAAGTCAAATTAATTTATGATAGACTAATTTAAAAATATGTTCTAATATATTTAAAAAATCAGATACATATTAAATTATATTTAATATTCTATAAGTTACAGTTTTACTTTCTTTAAAATGTATGTATTAAAAGAAAATAAAAATAACATAATTGCTTAAAAACATTTTCTATCAACAACATAAGATTTTTCTATAAAATTTTTATCAAATAGATCAAAAGAAACAAAGTACAATATTGATAGATTAACTGGAAACTAAAAATCTATTTGATTTTATGAATTATTATCTAAAATTTATAATTTTATATTAAAAATTTATCAAATATCAAAAGAAACAAAATACAATATTTACTAACTTCAAAACATGAACAAAACAGAGAAACGAAGGATAAAGAAGATACGAAATACCTTGTATCTCTTCTAAAAGTGAGAATGTGTCATGTGCCTTAGACCTTCTTCATCTAGCCTTTTCACAGATGGTCCAAAATTTTAACTGTCCTTAGTTGTTTCAAAACCCACAAAAATCACATAAATGAGAAAAACGAATTAAGATTTTTTTAGTTAAACAAAAGTTGATATTACAAAATTTAAATTTTTTTTGTGAGAGGTAGAATATGATAGAAATTACAAAGAAAAATTATTCTTGAATTACTGAATAATTATTGAAAATTACAATGTTATAGTAATTATATACAATATTGATAAATGATGCCTCATTAGTAATATATGATATAAGTTGCAAGCTAAAGAAATTATAAATATATATTTCTTTCTTTAAAAGACATATAATTTAGTTATTTCTCTCTAAATATTTATAAATTATAAATATTAAATATTAGAATCAAATTGCAAAATAATGTAATAATCGTATCATGTTAATTATTTCTATTAAAGTAAAGAAATAAAAGAGAAAATCATTATTTTTGACAATATGCTATACAAATAAAAGAATAAATTGAACATCTTGTAATATATAATATCAATTTATATTTTGTGTTAAATATAAATAATATATTGTATGTCATATAAAGTTAATTGAAAAAATACACTAAAAATATTAAATAAAAAAATGACACATATCGTAAGAAGAGAGTGACAAATGGTAGTATCTTAGAGCTTGTCCAAGAAGAAACTAACTTTATTATATACAATTACTGAAAAATTATTGAAAATTACAATGTTATGGTAATTATATACAATATTGATAAATGATACCTTATTAGTAATATATTATATGATTTGCAAGCTAAAGAAAGAAATGAATATATATATATATATATACATATCTATATATATTAGTTATAACTTATTTCTCTCTATATATTTATAAATAATATCTATTAAATATTTATAAATTATATATATTAATATATACTTTAGTTTGTTTTAATTACAATGAAATTGCAAAATAACTAATATACATTATTTTTGGAACATCAAAAGCTAGATGTCTTTTGGTTCTCTTTAAACATATTTGGTAAAAAGAAAGATTAATTTGTTTTGTTTAGAATTAGCAAATGCAAAGTGTATTCGATCCTTCTTCGTCTGTAACGACGAACCAATCTACAGAGAAAAAAAAAACATCTGACAAGATTTGTTCCGACAACAAAGTTATTTGGTCAGAAAACATAAAACAGATCCTAGAAAGAGCAAGAAAAAACATGAGGAGACACAACTCACACAACTCGCAAGTTTCAATTCCCATAGTCCCTCACAAAACAAACCTCTACTATGGCGAGTTGCTATATATACCTAAGAGTCGAGAACAACTAAAAACAGATTAAAAAAAAAACAGTCTTGTCTTATTGAACCTACAAGCTCTTGTTCATGGAGAAGAAGATATGGTCATGGTGATCATGAACATTAAGCTGTTTCAGCCACGAATCCGCTGCACTGCGGAGATAAAGTAGACGTTCGCGGTCACATGATTCTTGATTCCCCCACAAATCTCCTTGCAACTTGTAGGAAACTAAACCAAAAGGAGGCAAAGGAAGCCTCTTGGTCATTGATTCGTCCTCACAGCACAATGTTTCTTCTTCCATGGTTTCATTTATTTCATCGTCTCCCTCTACCAAATTACCTAAGAAAATCAAAAGCTAGATGTCTCAACAGTTTGTACCAAAACATGTCTTTAAGCCTAGCTAATAGTTTCTACAACACTAGCTATTAAGGATTATACCATGCATGAACATAAGTGTCTACCTTGGAAAGCCGAAGATAGCGTGTGATAACTCAAGAAACACGTCGATAAGTCTTTATCCATCTTCCGAGATGGAATATGGTAGATCGGATACCTAAATTCGTAACAAAAGTTGAAGAGTTCCATCATCATTGTCTCATCGAGGGCAGAAAATAATTGCATATCAAATAAGCAGATCAGTTTCTATACTTACCAAGCAATGGCCATCCAACTTGCCGGAGACAAATCAACATTCCTTAGAGTCATAAGTCCCGGATACTTCCCAGCCAATTCTTTAACCTAAAACAAACCAAATGTAAGATACAAAAGTTACTTCATTAGATCATTTAGGCTAGACTAATTTAAGTGAATGGGATCACTAGGAAGGAAATGAAGGCAAACCTTGGTAGTAAGAGGAACCCGCAAGTGCGGCCTAGCGGATTCAAAGTACTGAAAATCAATGGAACCGAGCTTATCACGCATCAACGAAGAAACGCCATCGATTTCATAACCAGAATCCTCAGAAACAGAATCCCATAATTTGCTAGAACCACTGCTCAGTGACCTTGAAAACTTGTCAATCTCACTATCATCACTCCAACATTCACTCTCACAATCAACCACATCACTCTGGTTCCTACAAAAACCATCTCAAGTTGCTTCAGAACACTATAGTCCCCAATTGATAAAACTAAAAGAAAAAAAGAAAAAAAAAAAGAATAAGTGGGAAAGTCAAACCTGGAAAAGGGTGAAGATTTGTTGTTAGTATAGAGTTGAATGGCGGATAGATAGGGGACATAGTACTGCATAACGGATTCACCATTGTTTAAATCAACCTTTGTTCCGAGTCCATAAGCGCTCAGCTCATCAAGACAGTCCCAAAGATCACTAAGCTTGAAACATTCAATCTCATCTTTGCTCTCTTGGATCCAAAAACTGTTCAAATCGTTCTCGCAGCTCTACAAAATAATAACAACAACAAAAAGGATCAAAGTTATTAAAAAGTAAAGTCCCATGTGTTTAGTGATAATGATAATCATTTATAAAACCCACTTACAAAAAAAGCATTGTAATTCAACACTGTTAATAGTAATAAATTCACCACATAAGCAGTTAATTACACATTAAATTACAATAATTAATTGCTGAAAGTGATAGTCATCTAATGGTATAAAGATGAAGCAGACACATTCGCAGGATATACCTTAGCAATCCAGAATATTCAAACCTATTTCAGTATAAGACAAAAAATAATTTGATTTTTTAATATTTCATTTTCAACACACGAAATGGCAAAATGCTGTCGCAAGGTTTCCACGTGGTGAAAGAAAACTACACGAAAATGCCATGAAAAATACTCAATTTTACCAAAAAAAAAATGTATTTTAATAATTTATTGATTCTGTCGATCGATATGTAATTATAAACAGGTGATTTAGGACTTAATCTGAGTATATATGCTTGACGTGGAGGATTCTCGGAAGCTAGAAAAGAAATCACACCAATAGAAAGAAAATTACAAACAAAAACAATTACTATAGTAATTTTTTCATAAATAAAGGTAATTAGAAAGAAAAAAGGAGAAGATGTTACAAAAAAAAAGAAAGGTAAAAAGAAAACAAAAAGGTAACCTGTGATAAAGAGAAAGAAGGAGGCTTTGGAGTGATCCTTAAAAGAAATCTCTCAAGATTTGATCGGAGTTTCGTCGACGATGATGACCTCCACCACATTCTCTCGCTCTCCATCTCCCACTTTTCGAACAGCTTATGGTTTTTTTTTGTTTGGCTAAAAATTAAAGAAAAAAGCAAGAAACCGCAGATATGAGTTTACTGAATTTTAGATGAAATCTATGAGGAGAATCTTTTGGGGACAAAAAAAAAAGAAGTAACAGAGAGTTTGAATGAAAGTTTTTGTGAGTATGACTTGCTTCTCTATTTATTATTATTCCAAGAAGAAAAGAAAAAACGAACACGACCAAAAAAGCTTCCTTCTCTCTCTCCTCTGTCTTTTTCACTCTTATCGTGTAAATCTATTTTATGTTGTTGTTAATTCAGCAATTCACCCTGTCTCTCTCTCTCTTCTCTCTCCCTTCTAAGATCTTATCGTTAGTCTTTTTTTACTTTTCTTAGCTAATTTATTTTCAACACCTTCATAGTGAACTTTTCTTTTTCTTTGGTCAACCCTCCTCAAAGTGAACATGTTTCTAAAATAAACTATCGTGTAATAGTTGGTTAAGCCTCATTCAAAAGAAAAAATCCAAAATTTTAAATTAAAAAACTCGGAAAAAGCTATTTTCTTTTATTGTAATGCTGTTAAACAATTTATATTCAAAGTAAAATAGCTAAACATAGATACTGATTTTTTGCCGCTTTTTCTTTAATAAATTTTCTGTTTTCAGATTTTCATTAATTAATTAATCATCACCTTCTGGATTAAAACCACAAAAGTGATATATATATATATACATTAATTTGGCTTAAATTCATTATGACAAAAAATGGTTAGGTTCACTTTTATATGAACTTAAACTTTTTTCAGAAAAAATAATTTTGTGTCCACATTTATGATATATATATTAGCATATTAGAAGACAGAATATGCATAAAACTTTATAGATCATGCCAGGATTTACAAACTATGTTTCAATATTCAAGAAAAAGGTAGTTATCACTTATTAGTACCTTATTCAGCCAAAATAATAAGAAGAAAAAAATAGTTGTTAATACCTTATATATACAACGAACGTATGTGGTCTAGACAAAAAGATTTAATCCAAAGGTATACAGTATCGTCATTTTGTATGTGTGTGCGACATAGTAATAAAGGGCTTTAAAAAGAAACAGTGTATTTTTTACTAGTGTTAAATTTTGACAGAATTGATAGAATGAAAAAGAAGAAACCACAGACAGACAGCAACTGTGTGTGAAAGAGAGTGATGAATTAATCTGGTCGCCACATGTTGTCGATGAAGCAAGGCTGCGTCGATCTCTCGCGTTTTGCTTCTCTCTCTCTCTCTCTTTCTATTTTGTTCTCTTCCTTATCTTGTCTTTTCCTTCTTCTTCTTTTTTTTTTNTTTTTTTTTTTTTTTTTTTTTTTTTTTTTTTTTCTTTCCTTTCACTTTCTTTAGATTATACAAAAACAAAATTCTCGCGATCACATTTACTCTCCTTTGGGGCTTTGATAATTACTATTTTACCGAGTTGACAAATTGGATTTGATAAATTACTCTCATCATGTATTGCATGTTTTTAATTTACTATTACACTCTGTTAATTTAATAGATAAAATATTACGAACTAAATAAGTCAATAACATTTAATTCAACAATCTATGACTGTTAATAATTTCAGTAGTACAAGTGGTTTACTTTTGAAGTCCGATAGTATTGTTAAATAAACTTTCACTATCACAAATTTACAAGAGACCTCTATACAATTTTACGTTTTTTTTTGTTTGATTTAAATAAAAACTATATTTAATTCTGTTAATGTCTCTCTAATCTCTACTGGTTTCTTTAGAATTGAGTCACGTGTTTTGGTCTCTTCTTGTCGTTTTCCTCGTTTCTAATAATCAATCATTTTTTTTTTGGTAACGAATACAATAACTTATCACCTCAATTTTCTCGTCTTTGCGGTGATATTGACTTTAGTCTGACTGAGAATTAATCTATATATATTATTAAACTATTTTTCTTATTAGAAAAGAAAAACAAAAAAGTTAAGTAAAAGCTGGTTTTGGCACCAGATTCATATGTATTCGTCTCTTTTTTCCTCACAGTAAGCACGGATTCAATAGCTCAAAGAAAGAAAGAAAAAGCACGGTTCCAATATCTTCGGGGGAAACAACGAAAATTCAATTATTGGGCCTAATTGGTTCAAGATCCATTACTATACGTTCCAATTTGTTTTTTGGGCTTTGACTCTTTTATCCACACATGCCTTGACCTAGTAGAGTTTTATAAACATTTTAGCCCAAATATAACTTTCTTTGAGTATCTCTTGATTCTGTCGTGATGAATCTTTGAAAATCAAAGGGACAGAGAACTTGGTACATTTGTTTTAATATACTATATAATTAAGCCATGCATGTATGCAAGTTTTAAAGTGGTTTTTAGATTTTGTATGAAAAAAAAAAAAAAAAACTAAAGACGGAATAAGTAAGTCAACCGATGAAGCATAGATTTAGTTTTGCTTTGAGAACTGACAAGAACTATCAAAAGTTAGATTTTCTATTTTTTACAATTCCCATTGACTAAATTTTGAAAAGAAACTAAAAACAACTTCAAAATCTACAATCATTCAAAAAGCCTCTATACATATAGTTTCCAATAATTACTTTTACTTACTTAATTTTGTTATCATTAATGACAAAATGGACCTACGATAGAATGCCATCAAAGGGTCCTTAACAAGTACCAACAAATGAAGAATAGACTCGTACTCTTTTCTAATATTTCGGCACTTTTCTGTCAACAATATTTCAGCATTTACACACACATGTTTTATAATTAAAAGACAAAGTGTTATGGTTCTTGTTGTATCATAATTGTCTACTACTACTACTTAGACCAAAAATATAGCAGATGAACTACAACAGAAGACTTCAATATCAAAGTATATATTTTCTTCTAAGATACTTCCTTCATAACTAACTAATCTATGTAACCCCTTTTCAATACCACTAAGACACTAGTAATCAAAATATATAATTCATCATCTACAGAACAAAAGAACAAAAGAAAAATATTCAATCAAATACTATGAAAGTAAAGTAAATATATAACTTAAAAAAAAAAAGGGTCAGATTTGGGGTGGTCTTATCCATTACTAAATGCAAACTTCTATCGACTACCAGACTACAATAAATGCAAACAACAACCAAAAAAGATGAAAATTCACCACATCAACAAAACTCTAGACCCCACTTTTATTTTTTTTCTTTTTAGATTTTTCATTCAATTCTTCTCCCAACCATCTCTTTGCTGTCTTCATAACTATCTCATTTCTTGTTCGAATCAAGAACCCTTTTTTTTTCCAAAAACAAATAAATAAAAGAAAACTCATTATCTTGTAGATGAGATAGATAAAAAAGAGAGAGAAAAAAAAAAGTAAGAAGGAGAAGGAGAAGTGTTTGTTGTGTTTCAGTCATTCAACAAGTTCATGAGAATAGAAACGAGTCCAAGTTTGTTGTTCATGCAATATTCTCATGACTCTGTTACATTACTCAACTCTTTTCTCCTGACTTTCTTCTACTTATATATTTGATTCTATAGCTTTTCTTATCTATCAGAGTTCAAACAACGTTCACACTTTTTCCATTTCCTAAGACAAAACCCCTTTTTCTCGGGTTCTGTTTTTTTTTTTTTCAAGAAACACACAAAATCCTCTGTTTCCGGTTTAAAAGAGATGGAGATAGAAGCAAGCAGACAACAGACCACCGTACCGGTTTCATCCGCCGGAGGGAATTTTCCGGTTGGTGGGTTAAGTCCGTTGAGTGAAGCTATATGGAGAGAGAAAGCTCCAACGGAGTTCGTCGGAGACGTCTCTGCGAGGCTTACGTGGCAAGATCTGACTGTCATGGTTACTATGGGAGATGGTGGGACTCAAAACGTTCTTGAAGGTCTTACCGGTTACGCTGAACCTGGATCTCTCACGGCTCTCATGGGCCCTTCCGGCTCTGGCAAATCAACTATGCTCGACGCTCTCGCTAGCCGCCTCGCCGCTAACGCTTTCCTCTCCGGCACCGTTCTTCTTAACGGCCGCAAAACCAAACTCTCCTTTGGCACAGCTGTTAGTATTTTTTTTATGCCCCTTATGCTTAGGTTTCACTTAGCTTACATTATTTTTGTCTTGGTATGATATATAAAGAATGTTCTTGGATTTTGGAGCTTAGCTATTCATAGTGTTGGAAAAGAGAAAACAAATAAAGTATATCTTTGTATATTTACAAGTTGTGTTTTTCATTTTTGACGAATCTTATTATATAATTTACAGGCATATGTGACGCAAGACGATAACTTGATTGGTACGTTAACTGTGAGAGAGACTATTTGGTATTCAGCGAGAGTTCGTCTTCCGGACAAGATGTTACGGTCGGAGAAGCGTGCTCTTGTGGAGAGGACAATCATAGAGATGGGTCTTCAGGATTGTGCAGATACTGTTATAGGAAACTGGCATTTGCGTGGAATTAGTGGTGGAGAGAAGAGAAGAGTCAGTATTGCTCTCGAGATTCTCATGAGACCTCGTTTACTCTTTCTCGATGAGCCAACAAGTGGTCTTGATAGGTAAAAAGACAGCTTCTTCAATTTTCAGATTCTGCTAACTGTCATTATTTATCAAGCTTGATGCCTGTTGGTTTTTCTTTGTGTAGTGCGTCTGCTTTCTTTGTGACTCAGACTTTGCGTGCACTATCACGAGACGGAAGGACGGTGATAGCATCGATCCATCAACCGAGCAGTGAGGTTTTCGAGTTGTTTGATCGGTTGTATCTGCTTTCTGGAGGCAAAACTGTTTACTTTGGTCAAGCTTCAGATGCATATGAGGCAAGAAACCAAACCGAAAGAAAATACTGTATGGTTCTCTGAAGAAATCTTGGAATCTAATCCGTGTTTTTTTTGCTTTTGATTGCAGTTCTTTGCACAAGCGGGGTTTCCATGTCCTGCTTTAAGGAACCCTTCTGATCATTTCCTAAGATGCATAAACTCAGACTTTGACAAAGTTAGAGCCACTTTGAAAGGTTCTATGAAGCTAAGGGTACATAAAAACCTTCCCCTTTAACTGATTTCAATTCTCTGCTTGACTCATTTGCTGATGGACTTGTTATTCTACTTTCCAGTTCGAAGCAAGCAACGATCCGTTGGAGAAAATTACTACAACTGAAGCTATTAGGGTCTTGATTGACTATTACCACACTTCTGACCACTACTACACAGCAAAGGCTAAAGTTGAGGAGATATCCCAATTTGTAAGTACTAATTAATACTTTTCTTGAGCTTTTGTTTGATGTTAGGACGTGTCACTGGTTTCTCTAAACCCGTTTCCTAATTTTTTTTCTGTTTACAGAAAGGGACTATTCTTGACTCTGGTGGCAGTCAGGCTAGTTTCCTTCTGCAGACCTATACTTTAACTAAGCGATCCTTCATCAACATGTCAAGGGACTTTGGATATTACTGGCTCAGACTTCTTATTTACATCTTGGTCACCGTCTGCATTGGAACCATATATCTGAACGTTGGGACAAGCTACAGCGCCATTCTGGTATTTGCTAATATTATCATCTATTGGAGAACAATTCAAACACAAACTTGAACATTATCTTACCTCGCACCATATCCGTCCTTTTTCTGTTTGTGAAATCAGGCACGCGGCTCATGCGCGTCTTTTGTCTTTGGATTCGTAACCTTCATGTCAATTGGTGGATTTCCTTCTTTTGTTGAAGACATGAAGGTTAGTTTAGCCACTTCTGCAATTTTTCTTGCGAATGAACCAAACGGTTTTGTTAAACTGAAACTGATTGCAGGTATTCCAAAGAGAGAGACTAAACGGGCACTATGGAGTAGCTGCGTTTGTGATAGCCAACACATTATCTGCAACACCATTTCTGATCATGATAACTTTCATCTCCGGGACAATCTGTTACTTCATGGTGGGTCTGCATCCAGGATTCACTCACTACCTCTTCTTTGTTCTCTGCCTTTATGGAAGTGTCACCGTTGTGGAGAGCTTAATGATGGCGATAGCTAGTATTGTTCCCAACTTCCTCATGGGTATCATCATAGGAGCTGGAATCCAGGTGCTCTCCCAAACACATTCATTCTGTTTCACTTTCTAAAGCAGAAGAGACGCTCTTCCTAAATCTGTTTGTCTCTACTTCTATTTCAGGGCATCTTCATGTTGGTTTCTGGATTCTTTAGGCTTCCTAATGACATCCCCAAGCCTTTCTGGCGTTATCCAATGTCATACATCAGCTTTCACTTTTGGGCTCTACAAGTAATATATTGTTGAAGCAAGAACAAGTTTCATATCAGCTCATCATCATGTGATAATAATAGCAGAGAGCTAATATTTTCTTGTTTTGCTTGTTCACCAGGGTCAGTACCAGAATGATCTGAGAGGATTGATGTTTGACAGCCAGGGGAGTGCTTTCAAGATTTCAGGTGAATACGTTCTGGAGAACGTTTTCCAGATCGACGTGAACCGATCAAAATGGATTAACCTCAGTGTGATTCTTAGCATGATTATCATCTACCGCATCATCTTCTTCATTATGATTAAGACCAACGAGGATGTTACTCCTTGGGTCAGAGGTTACATAGCACGCAGAAGGATGAAGCAGAAGAATGGAACTCAAAACACCACAGTTGCACCAGATGGTCTTACCCAGTCTCCTTCTCTGAGAAATTACATTGCTACACAAACAGGTGGAGCTCGCAGATGGTAGAGCTTTGAGCTTGTCCAGTGTCTGAAGACATTTCAAGAAAGTTGATCAAAGCATAACCACCATATTTCACTAGGCCTGCAATATCAAAACTCAATGTAATGTGAGAGCAGAGAAAGTCGAGTGTGTTAGTTATAGAAATATTAAATGACGGATTTGTCTAAAATAATCACTACATTTCTTTTTTCTACTATGCTAGTAACAAGCACCATCTTGTTGCATTATACAGTTTGCATTGTGCTGCAATTACAGCTGGTATATTAAGTTGTGAATTTCTGCAAGCTTTGTTTGTACATGTTGAAATGAAAACTGAGTTCTGACAAGTTTCACACTCGAAGAACCTCAAAGAATGACTAGTAGTTCTTCCTGGAACAGGCTTTTGATTAACTTCTTTAGCTTCTGCTGTTTCTGTGTTATGTTTCTCATATCTCATCTGATCAAATCAATGGCGCATTTTGCACTTCTGAATCACGATATACATGCCATTTTTCATATCTCTTTACGCCCTGCAAGACAGGTCTAAGTCTGGGAGCAGTAATGCAGTTTGAACAGCAACATCCCTTCAAGTGGACGACACATTCTGCACAGCATCTGAACCGAAGATAGAGGTAAGTTTAGTAAAACAATGGCAACTTACCAGTTACCAGGTCCATCAAAATCAAAATTTTGTAAATCATACACTATCTGCTAATAGACATAAAGATGAAGCAGAAACCATAATGCAACTCACAAGAAAAGTCGATTGCAGTCAATGTTAGCACAGTTCCGATGTCTTAATTCCTGAATTTGAGAATCACAAATGTAGCATCTTGCAAAACTTGTATCCACAGGTGTTACTGGAGTTTCTCTGGCTTCACCCACGGCGTTGTTACCGTAGGTAGCTGGTGGGAGAGAGAGACGAGAGTCAAACACAAAGAGATTTCCAACCCATTCAGCAGTGCCTTCTTCTTTAAGATAATGCGAAACTCCACCCTTCAGTGTATACAGGTTCTTGAAACCCCGTTGTCTGAAAAGAAATTTGACTTCTCACAAGAAAGTTATTTGGGAAAAAAATATATCGAGGAGATGTTAGTAAGACAATGCAGTAGTAGAAGCCGCAGTCCTACCTTAAAACTGCTGAATATACATCGCAACGTATACCTCCAGTACAGTACATCAGTATATCTGTCTTTTCCTTGTCAACATTTATCAAAGGGTCTGAAGGAGCTTCCTATAGTGTAGAAGCATAGTCGATATTATTCACTGTTAGATATCTGTACCTTCAGTACTATATATTATGTAACCTACAAAAGCGACTTGTCTGATCACTTTATCAGAATCTACAGGTTGTAAATAAGAAAATTTCAGCTGCCACGGTTAAGGATGAATTGTACCTTTTCATCAGATAGACCAAAAGAAGTGTTCCGAAAGCAATCAACTTCAGGTCTAGGTGCCCCACGAAAATGACCAACATCCCACTCATAACCTGTTCAAACAAAATGTCTATCACTTCGAAATACCAGTAGGTTTAAGTTGAGCAAATAAGTGAGGCCCTTTAAGAATAAGAATCACAAACAATCATACATGTGCACAACTAATAGAAAACTAATGATCAGTAATGTAGATACTAGATAATAAGAAAAATCAAGACTGTTTTGTTACTGTAAACAGATAGAAAGGAAAAAAAGATATACCATTTCTGACATCCAATAATATGCAGCTTCTACCACTACTTGAAGCTTCATCATCATCCGTTACGTCATTCAGTTTCCTTTTCCATTCAGATGGTTCTAAAGGTTTTGCTCGCATTGGTGGATCAAGTAGGGGAAGGTGTGAAATTCCCCCCTCGTACTACAGATAGAAAAAGAAACACAACTACTGTTAAGTAGTCTTACACCATATTTGATATTGCATTAGTATCACACACTATTAGTAAGAATATTCTCATTCTGAACCATAGATTTAAAGTGGTTGTTATGGAATGTAGCTTGCCTGGACTAAGGAGGGTTTGTTCTGTAGCTTCAACTTAGGGAACGCGTGCCCGTTAATAGCAGGAGAAATCTGAACAAGCAAATCCGAGAATCTATCATCTTCTTTCAACCATTCAACATATGCAAGAGCATCTTTAGATGGTCCACTGTACTGCAGAAAAAAAACAAGAATTACAGAAGTTAACACACAACAAGAGCTTGATATAGTTCACATAAACATGGAGGCATTCTCATATAGTTTGATGAAAAGAGTGTGTTCAAAGCTAAATGCGTGATTACAAAAATGATAATTAGTACCTGCGCGTTAATTCCTTGTTCATTGAGGTATATCCGACCTCGTATATTCAAATCCTGGAAGGCGAAAACAAAAAAAAAAACATAAGAAAAGCTTCAAAATTTGAATCAAGAACAAGGAATGTTAACAAGTTCAAGACTGTTTTCGAACAATTTGGACAATTCACATTACTTAAATAAAAAGACTGACCTTTAAGAAAGACAAGTGCTTGTCAATTTCAGCTTCGGGATCTTCGATTGATACAAACCGGTAGAAGTTTACAACAATGAAATCTTCTCCTTCGTCATCGAATTTTGCGTGATTGTTTCTTCCTCTGTTTCGGCATTCGCAGGAGAAGGTCCATCTTCTTCTGCTGGGTTTCTCTAAGACGAGACTTCCTAGTCGCGAGATGCTCTGATTGTTCAAAGCATATTGTTTGAATAGAAAAGATTGGTCGGAGGAACGAGTTTTGGTTGAAGCGAGAGGTAGTAGTGGAATAGTTAAGGAGACTGAGAGCATTGCCGCCGGCGAAACTCTCATTAATTATTATCTTCTTGCGGGTGGAGAAGAGAGAGAGAGAGAGAGAGAGAGCAACATGTTACGTTTATTTTTTATTTTAGGAGATTTTTGTGATATGAGGCCTAAGCCCAACTCAAGCCCATTTTATCTTCTTTTTTTGCCAACAAGCCCATTTTATCTTATAGTATCGGTTTTGGATTCAAACTTTTATTCTTTTCTACTGTATTTGAAGTATAAATATTTTTATTAGATTAATGCTTTATTATAAATTTTGGATTTTTGTTCCTTGTCAGGAAGTTAAATTGGATCATGAGATTTAAACTTGTTGTCGGTGTTCCTTATAGTCTAATTGTACAATTAGACAGGTAATCGTATCCATCCACTAGTCAATGAAAGGGATGTCGTCAGGGGTGATCGACATATGACGTCGTGAAGCTTTGACCATATTATAACACGCCAACGAGATTTATCATATATATATGCTCGACCACAAACTAATACAGATATAAGTTTTGACTTTGACTTTTTTATAAATCTACTTCGTCCAGCTTATATAAGTACTAAACTCTTATCCCAATTCAATTCATACTAAAAGTTTCCATATAAAGAAAGCCTTCCTACAATGTCATCCCTTCTCTGTATCTTCCTCCTCTTTGCCGTCTTCATCAGCCACGGTGGAGCCGCCACCGAAGCTCCCGTCGAAGCAGTTAAGGACATCAATGGAAAACCTCTCCAAACACGGTTCTACTACTACATCTTGCCTGTAGTTCGGGGGCGCGGGGGCGGACTAACCATGTCCAAACCCGAGAACAAAACATGTCCAAGAAGTGTGATCCAGGACCAATTCGAAGTCTCTCACGGCCTACCGGTGAGTTTCTCACCGTATGACAGATCAAGAATCGTCCGTGTCTCAACTGATCAAAACATCAAGTTCTCTCCAACTTCGATCTGGGAGTTAGCCAATTTCGACGAGGCAACGAGTCAAAATTTAATTTCAACTTGTGGCGTTGAAGGGAATCCGGGTCAGACAACGGTTGATAACTGGTTCAAGATCGACAAATTTGACAATGATTACAAGATCAGGTTCTGTCCTACTGTCTGCAATTTCTGCAAAGTCATCTGCAGAGACGTTGGTGTGTTTGTGCAAGATGGAAAGAGAAGACTTGCTTTAAGTGATGTTCCATTAAAGGTTATGTTCAAAAGAGCATAGATACAACAAAAATATTTACAATGCTTCTGTAACACCATTAATAATAATAAATAAGAAGTCTTTTCAATGCTTGTTTCTACAACTTAACTAATCAACATCTTTAGAAATCATCACCACGGAAGAATGGTCCATTGAAGAATGAAGTGGAGAAAGTACCTCCACTATTGGGGAAGAGAGTGAGGAAGCAAATGAGTCCAAGGACTATACCCCAAGCAAACCTATCGTCTCCGAGAGGTGTGATTTCGTCTTTTGCAGGTGTTTCCTCACCACCGCGGAAGAAAGTTGCGAATAGCCCCCAAGCTAAACATAAGACGCTTCCGCTGAGACCTCCGATACCGAGAAGGAGTGATGTGGTAAATGAGAGAATTGCAGCTGTGCTTCTTCCAAACATTGCTTGAGCGATTCGACCTCCTTCGAGTCTTCCACATGGTAATAAGTTCAATGAAGTCACTACCATACCTGAAAAGAGTTTATTTACGGTTTAGAATATAGTAAAAAACTAACAAGAGAAACCAACAAAAGTTATGAGGTTTACCCAAAAGACCAGCAAAAGCAAGCGGATCAACGGGAACTCCAACTCCTTCAACCGCATTAGGTAATACATTACCGAGATCATCCGCATAAGGACCGATAACGAATTGGATAAACGAAAGCAACGGGTTATTATCAAAGAACTGTGGCCTTATGTACCTGTGTAGAAGGTAATAAACCAATAAGAGACACAAAACTGCATAGAAACAACGGTAACACAAAATAAGAATTTCATCTAATAAATCCTCACAAAGCATTGTCTCCTCCGTTGAAACTACCATCAGATATAAACGCGGCAGCTGCAAGAAGCAGCGAAGTCAGGTATGCACTAGCTGTACGCGCCACTGGGATATCAAATAACGCCTTTTTATTAGGAAGCAATGACTCGTAATTGTTCATAACTCCTAAACAACCAGTCCAATTCGATGGCACCAGAAACGATGGGCTTAATTTGACATCGTGTCGTGCAGCGGTTACTCTGGTTGCTATCTGAAACAAACAACTAACAGGTTTAGTTTAGATGTAATCAACAGAGTAATTTGGAGCTAGCTCTTTTGATTTGCTTTTGTTTACCTCCNTTGCAGGTGTTTCCTCACCACCGCGGAAGAAAGTTGCGAATAGCCCCCAAGCTAAACATAAGACGCTTCCGCTGAGACCTCCGATACCGAGAAGGAGTGATGTGGTAAATGAGAGAATTGCAGCTGTGCTTCTTCCAAACATTGCTTGAGCGATTCGACCTCCTTCGAGTCTTCCACATGGTAATAAGTTCAATGAAGTCACTACCATACCTGAAAAGAGTTTATTTACGGTTTAGAATATAGTAAAAAACTAACAAGAGAAACCAACAAAAGTTATGAGGTTTACCCAAAAGACCAGCAAAAGCAAGCGGATCAACGGGAACTCCAACTCCTTCAACCGCATTAGGTAATACATTACCGAGATCATCCGCATAAGGACCGATAACGAATTGGATAAACGAAAGCAACGGGTTATTATCAAAGAACTGTGGCCTTATGTACCTGTGTAGAAGGTAATAAACCAATAAGAGACACAAAACTGCATAGAAACAACGGTAACACAAAATAAGAATTTCATCTAATAAATCCTCACAAAGCATTGTCTCCTCCGTTGAAACTACCATCAGATATAAACGCGGCAGCTGCAAGAAGCAGCGAAGTCAGGTATGCACTAGCTGTACGCGCCACTGGGATATCAAATAACGCCTTTTTATTAGGAAGCAATGACTCGTAATTGTTCATAACTCCTAAACAACCAGTCCAATTCGATGGCACCAGAAACGATGGGCTTAATTTGACATCGTGTCGTGCAGCGGTTACTCTGGTTGCTATCTGAAACAAACAACTAACAGGTTTAGTTTAGATGTAATCAACAGAGTAATTTGGAGCTAGCTCTTTTGATTTGCTTTTGTTTACCTCTGAGACGCCTAAGATGGAGAGGAACCCGCCAAAAAGAGGAACCACATTAGCAATGTAGTCATCAAAAGTAGCGTCGGGTTTAAGGAAGAAACCACTCATAAGAGCTATGGTTCCAAAGGTTGAAACACATAAAGCAATTGCACTAATATATCCCCAAGGAGTGCTTAATCTAGTTGATTCAAATTGTAGATCGATCTCCGCCTTAGGTTGCACCATACACACCTTTACAAACACAAAGAACAAACATTCCAGAATTTTTTTTAGCCTTAATCCTAAAATCATGAACCTCAAAGTTAGAGAATTTTATAGGCCTTCGTCTACCTGTTTTGTGATCTCATTGGACCTTTCTTCCATAAACCACACAACAACATCACGCTCTGCTGCTTCAGATAGCTTTGCTTCAAGCTTAGGTGTGACCTCATCAATGGGTTTTCTCAGATTCCCAATAAAGATCCCTCCATCTCCAAACCGACGAACGTCAGTAGCGAAAAACGTATCGAACCCAAAACAGCTCTTCAACTGTGCATCATCACAAAAACACTTTCAGAAACGATGCAATCCAACAAACACACAAAAGAGTCATCATGGCCGTATAGTACCTTGTTGAGATCAAGAGCCTTGAAAGTCTCTTCAGCTTTCTCAAGCCTTTCTTTTTCTCTAGTCAAAGTTTCACGAGCCAAGCTGTTGAAAATTCCGATGATTGGATTCTCACTGTTGCTCTCTCTGTTCAGCTCTTTCAGCTTACGATCAGTTCTCGTCTTCTCAAGCTTTATCGCAGCTTCGATTGATGGATTCCCCATAAACTTCTTGAACTCTTCGTCCGTCTTCCAATCATTCTCTTGCTCCTTCGATTTCTTCTCCTCCTCCTCCTTCTCCTCTTCACTCATATCTGGAGAAGGCGACGCATTTTCGTTCCCGTGGTTCTCATTTTGCTCCTCCGCTATGGCCACCGGAGATGGAGCTTCGTTAGTAGACTTACGAACTCGATCATCTTCCGCTGAGCATCTCAAAGAACTCCAGCGTCTCGTTCTGTACTTTTGATTCACAAGTTTGGGAGGTAATGGTCTGTAACAGCGACGAAGGCTCGAACTGTGACAGGATTTGAGAGTTAAGGAAGATGAAGAGGGAGTAGATACAAAGAGGGAAGCCATGTTTACAGAAGAAACTCACAAAGATTGAGACTTGACGAAGAAGAGACATGTCTCTGCGAATGAATTTGTAGAGGGAACGATGAAATGTCTGGAAAGTTTGAGAAGAAACTCAAAACAAAACAGGTGGAATGGTTTTTACGCAACAAGACAGTGAAATGTGTCAACATCAAATGCAATCCACATAGTGAAGACGAGAAGATGAGAGAGAGAACCTGATTCGCTGTCATAGAAGAGAATCAAAAGAGAGGTTTAATAAGACATCAAATAATTGGATAAAACCTTAAGTCATTAGAGGGGAAACAAGATTCTGGTTGGAAACTACAAAAACGATCGAGCGAACAAACATATTATAAAGATATGTAAAAATCAAAGTGCGGTTCTTTTTGTTTTTTTTTTATGTGGTCTTCGCTCTTGTTCACTCTAAGAAGAGGCAGCAGCTGGTACTTTCTCTTCAGCGGCACCTTCGAATGTCTCACCAACTAGCTCTGGGACATCGTCATCATCCTCCTCTTGTATGGTTGCTGAGGCATTACCTTCACCAGGAACTTGTTTCTGGAACTGCTCTGCCAGCTTCTTTAGGTTGTCCATGTTGTCTGGTCCTGCAAGAGATCAAAATAAACATATTGGTTAAGGATCTTCGCTTAGGGGAAGAAACATCGTGAATATCTTGAATTCAGCTCAATAACATGGTACATACCGAGTTGGCTGATAATCTGAGGAAGGATATCTTGCAACTCTGCAGGTAAAAAAGGTTTACACATCAGTCAGTGAAAACGCACTGATAAAGAAACAAGAAAATAGAGATGAAAAGATATGAACAGATGCTTACTTTTGGTCACAGGAGTACCGCTAACTACCCATGTGTTTGCGGCAATTGAAGCTTGAACTGTAGTAACATTCAAAAGGGGAAACACAATCATCAATAACATGGAAACAGGTTTTGAAACACCTAAATACAATACAAGAAAAAAAAGGCTGAATCAGAATCATACCCTTAGGGTTGATGAATTGAATGACAACATCATCCTTGAAGATGTTAACCTCTTCAATTGCAGGAATGGAATTAACTCCAATTCTTTTCAAGGTGCTTTGGAGCCTCTTGTCATCAGTGGTATTGGTCTTGTGCACAGCCTTCTTCTTTCTGCAGTAAATATCAAATGGTATTATAACATCAATCACAGTAATTGCTAAGCATTGAATAATCAAACTGGGTAGAAAAGAATAATATCTATACCTTCTGACTGTACCCTTTCCGCCAGTGCGGACGGTGTTAGCCATCTTCATCAACTTTTCACGATTCATCTGTAAACAAAGCATAAGCCAAATCCATCAATCCCCCAAATCTCATCACAATACTATGGTTACTACATTCACAAAACATACTGAGAACAAAGCTTCCAGTGACCATAAGAAAGTAAGAAGATTAAAACGCCAACAAAATCGACCTCAGACGCGCTTATATCACTATTAGTCTAAACCTAAAGTTTCAACCTTTTTCAATCAGTTAGGTATTTAGTCACCTAATCAAACCCACAGAAGTTTTAAAAACAGTAAAAATCATCTCCGAAATTTCAAAGACGGACAAAACTAATCCTAAATCCCTAAATAAGCGAAATGAATCAAGAAACAAGTTATATATCTGAAATATGAGCTTGACCCGTTTGCAAAATCAGAAAATCAAACGGTAAGAGACAGTAAAAGAAAGGTGGTGGATTTTACCTTGAGATTAGGGTTCTTCCTTCTCCGAAGAGTGTAAGGAGGAGATAAGAAAAAAAGAAAAAAAAAAATGCAAAACGAAAAACAGAAGAGAGACGCGGGGCGGCGCTGGAGGGTTTTGCCCTTTTTAAGTATATGCTATTCGGAGTCAAGCTCGTCTGTTCATCCAACGGTGTATATCAGAACTTCCATAAAGATGTCTCAATCTCTACCGTTGGATCTTCTAACGAGGCTCAACTAATAATCATGGCCCAATCATTTCCCTCACCCATAGGCCCAATATTAGCTGGCCTTATAAAATATTATCAGAATTTGACCCGTTTTAGAGCGTACCAAACCAGAATCTTTTTGGTTTAAAAGCTAAGTAGAATTTCAGAAATCGATTACCGCGTTAGATGGAACGTTTCTTTTTTTATCAATGAACTGACTAGAAGAAGAAGCTATTCGATTATTGATAATCTCAACATTGGTACATTATTAGAAAACAAAGTTTGCTCACGGGTACCAAATCCATAAATATAAAACATTAAAGAGATTTGTATAGAACCAAAACGCAAACGCAAAAACATTCAAACGTACAGAGAATGACATGCGTTTGAGTTTGGTCTTTTTTTTTT
>NC_025687.1:8062570-8066598 GCF_000633955.1 Camelina sativa
GTAATCTTGGGTGTCCATCCCAAAGAAGCAAGCTTCGAGTTATCCATCAGTTTCCTTGGTGTTCCATCCGGTTTCGTGCAATCCCAAACAAGCTTTCCTTTAAACCCAACAACTTCCTTAACCAACTCAGCCAATTCTTTGATCGTCACTTCAACACCACTACCTACATTAACATGCTCAAACCCGCTGTATCGATCCATCAAGAAAACGCAAGCATCAGCCAAATCATCGACATGTAAAAACTCCCTCAACGGACTCCCACTTCCCCAAACCACAACTTCATCTGCGTTGTTGGCTTTAGCTTCATGGAACCTCCTCATGAGAGCAGGAAGCACATGGGAATTCTCCGGGTGGAAATTGTCGTTCGGACCATAAAGATTCGTTGGCATACCGGATATAGCATCCCACTGATGCTGAATCCTGTAAGCTTGACACATCTTAATCCCTGCAATCTTGGCAATGGCGTACCACTCGTTAGTCGGTTCGAGCGGACCAGTGAGAAGAGCTGATTCAGGGATAGGCTGAGGAGCGAATTTGGGGTAGATGCAAGATGAGCCGAGGAAGAGGAGTTTCTTCACACCGTGTGTGTAAGCAGAGTGGATGACATTGGTTTGGATTTGGAGATTGACACCGATGAAATCAGCTGGGTATGTGTTGTTGGCATGAATCCCACCGACTTTAGCTGCAGCTAAGATGACATAAACTGGCTTCTCTGTAGCAAAGAAGGACTCAACATCGGACTGGCTAGTGAGATCAAGCTCTGAATGGGTTCTAAGGACGAGGTTTTTGAAACCATGATCCTGGAGCTTGCGGACTATGGCTGATCCAACCAGTCCCCTGTGTCCAGCGACAAAGATCTTACCTGATTTCTCCATTTCTGCAACAGAATTATGATAAATCAAATGACCTAGGGTTCCAAATTTTCACCACGAGAGAATTCTCAATTCCATATAATTCGTATGAAACATTCAAATCCAGGTAATTAGATCATAGAGAGATGGATTAAAGATTGACGTACCCGATGATGCTGTGGTGTCCGCCATTGTCGAGGTTTGTACGAGAGAAGATGAGAGATTGAGAAAGGGGATTTTGACTTATAGCTAAGCAGTTTTCTCGAAGTCAACGAACATGAAACGTAGATTTGTAGGTAAAGTTTATATTTCCTCGGAGAATGTGAGGTGGAGGAGATCTGAATACCCGCCGGCGATCTGAATCGGTGTCGGTTACTTTCTTTTTTTTTACTTTAGATGAGAGCATCAGTTCAGAATATTCAATCATGGCCCATGGGCCTTAATAAACGAGTCACCTCATTCTCTGTCCATTTAACTTACTTTTTTGCACTGTTAACCGGACAAAATTCCGGTTCTCAATTATTAATTTGAGTCAATCAAACTGTTGTGATGGTTAAACCTGTTCGCTGCTGTGAGTGAGCCTGTGAGAGTGTGTGAGGTGCCAAATTGGTAGAATGATAGTGGGCGCATTAACTCGGTGGTTTCCGTACCATCCATAAGAAGAGACTTCGAAATCAAGGATTCAAATACATGTAGCGAGGACAGGGTTAATTAACATGGTTTGGTACAGGGCTACCGAATTAATTAATTTGCATGAACATTTACAAATATGTCATATTTTTTGTTATACATCATCTCTCATTAGACATGTATGATTGGCAAACACAAACAAGTAATGGTAGTTAGCAAATGACGCTGTGACCGCCAGGGGTTAGATCCAAGGGTAAAGTATATATTAGTTATTATAATGTTCTTAGACCTCTTCTTTACACGATAAGAGGACAAAAATAATCAATTTATGTATTGAAAAATTCGCTCATAGACCTTTTAGAGAAACGAATTAGGGAAAGGAAATAGAAGAACCACTTGGTTGCAACTCAAAATAGTACTTAATCCGTAGTCAAAGATGATTAATATTAAATTTGATTGGCTGCAACTCTGCTACTCTGAGCTGTAGTAAGTAAAAAAAGGGATGTTGGGGGAGTTGACTTTTGATGTTTTGAGCTATCAGATATTTGTCACTGTTTGATTTCTTCTACGGCCAACACCGTTTCGGACATAACAAACAAGTTGCATTGTACTAGACCTGGTCTAAAGAAACGATAAACTTAACCTTCCCTATAAACCTATAAGTATCCGTCTCAGCCATGCATACTTGTTTAACAAGAAACATTTCAGCATCATGAACGGAAACAAGAATTACTCCTCCCTGTTTCTCTTCTCTTTTCTAATTCTACCCATCCTTCATTCAAGCTCTTGTACACCCAAATGTGGAGATGTCCAGATCCCGTTCCCCTTTGGAGTCGAAGACGGTTGCTATCTCGATGAGTGGTACAAAATCGAATGTCGACCAAATGCTACTTCCGGGAAAAGTCTCCCATTCCTTCCCAAAATCAACATGGAGGTTGTAAATATTTTCCTTCCTGTGGCCAATTATAACCTCTTTGCTAGTTCCCCAAAATTCTCTTCAATTCGTGTCAAAAGTTCGATTGCATCCATGGGATGTTCTAGCAGTGGAGAAGAGTTTGGATCGACTTTGAATTTGACGGCCTCTCCTTTTTTCTTTGGGGACAAAAACTACCTCGTAGCTGTTGGTTGCAACAACAAGGCGTCGCTGACAAATGTAGAACCAAGTATGGTGGGATGCGAGTCAACTTGCACTACAAGCATAAACGCACAGAGCATATCTTTGTTCAACAAAGTTGGATGCTCTGAGTCTTCCTACAGCAACACTCAAAACATCTTGCCTAACAACTACATACCGTTTTGCAATAAGACACAAAAACAAGAAGACACAATCTGCAACGGGAACGGATGCTGCCAGGCAAAAGCACCTGATGGTGCTCAACAACTCATTGGTGTCACAATAGCGAACACTAGTAATGGAAACTTGACAAAGGGAGGAGAATGCAAAGTCGCCTTCTTAACAGATGAAGTCTACACTTTATGGAATGCAACCAATCCAGAACTGTTTTTCTCAAATGGATACGCTACTGTTAGCCTAGGATGGTTCATCCAAACTAAGAATCATTCGTTCCTAGAGTCACTGGACTGCCGAAACAGAGAAGAGTTCGATAGAAGTAAAAGACTCTCTATTAAGATATCAGCAAAATGCACATGCGATAATCACACAGCTTCCGGGATCAATTATGCAAGTTGTGCATGTGCTAGCGGGTACAAGGGTAATCCATACCTTCTAGACGACTGCCAAGGTAAGTAATTGGCTAATTGCTCCTTCTAGATTTCTGTTTCCTTCACCCATCATTTCAGTACAAATTCACGATTTCCTTTTTATAAGTAGATCATGACTTGTTCGTTTGCAGACGTTAATGAGTGTGCCAAAAAACCACACAATCCCTGTTGGGATAGCAGTATTTTATATCGCAAGACTTGTAAGAATACGCCGGGAAGTCATGAATGCATGGACTACCACATTCCAGAAGTAATGTTAGGTAAGTCACTGAATTTGTTATATATCGAAATTCAAACTACAAAAAAATTAGATATTTAGAAAAATTGATGATGAAACTCTAGTTTTTTTGTTTGTGCGGTGTTTGCAGGATTAGGTGCAGGTTTTTTTGTCTTAATGGTTGGCGGTGGTATATGGTGGTTGAGAAAGATTCTTAAAAAAAAAAGGATGACAAAGCGCAAGAGGAAATTCTTTAAACGTAATGGGGGACTACTGTTGCAGCAACAGTTACATACAACTCAAGGCAGAGTTGAGAAAACAAAAATATTCAGCTCGAGAGAGCTGGAGAAAGCCACTGATAACTTCAACGAAAACAGGATTATTGGAGAAGGTGGCCAAGGAACTGTGTACAAAGGTATGCTTGTAGATGGTAGATCCGTTGCAGTCAAGAAATCCAATGTTGTAGATGAAGACAAACTACTAGAGTTCATCAACGAGGTCATCATTCTCTCTCAGATCAACCATAGACATGTTGTGAAGCTCTTGGGATGTTGTCTTGAGACAGAGGTTCCTATTTTGGTTTACGAGTTTATAACCAATGGAAACCT
>NC_025687.1:8071012-8076833 GCF_000633955.1 Camelina sativa
AACATATTACTAGATGAGAAGTACCGAGCCAAAGTTTCTGATTTTGGGACTTCAAGATCAGTTACTATAGATCATACTCATTGGACCACGCTAATATCAGGTACAGTCGGGTATGTGGATCCTGAATACTACGGGTCAAGCCATTTCACCGAAAAGAGTGATGTTTATAGTTTTGGGGTTGTCCTAGTGGAGCTTATTACGGGAGAGAAGCCTGTTATAACCCTTTCGAATACTCAAGAAATAAAAGGGTTGGCAGATTATTTCAGACTTGCAATGAAAGAGAACAGACTCTTTGATATCATCGACGATCGAATACGAAATGATTGCAAGCTTGAGCAAGTAATTGCCATGGCACATTTGGCGATGAGGTGTCTCAAGAAGGCGGGGAAGGCTCGGCCAGATATGAGAGAAGTTTCAACAGCTTTGGAGAGGATATGTTCATCTCCAGAGGATTTTCAGGTGCAAATTCAAATTGATGGAGAAGAGAGAATATACAGAGACGATTCTTATAGAACGGTCACTTCAAGAACAATGTGAAGCAATGGGGAGCAATTTGATGGTCGTCTCAAAGTCTTAGTAATAATGTAGTCATATACGTTTGATGTATTTGGTAAAGGCTTTGTTAACTTATTTTTTTTTGCAGCTCAATTGATTTCTCTATATTTATAATGGTTCTGNAGCAACAGTTACATACAACTCAAGGCAGAGTTGAGAAAACAAAAATATTCAGCTCGAGAGAGCTGGAGAAAGCCACTGATAACTTCAACGAAAACAGGATTATTGGAGAAGGTGGCCAAGGAACTGTGTACAAAGGTATGCTTGTAGATGGTAGATCCGTTGCAGTCAAGAAATCCAATGTTGTAGATGAAGACAAACTACTAGAGTTCATCAACGAGGTCATCATTCTCTCTCAGATCAACCATAGACATGTTGTGAAGCTCTTGGGATGTTGTCTTGAGACAGAGGTTCCTATTTTGGTTTACGAGTTTATAACCAATGGAAACCTGTTTCAACATCTCCATGAAGAATTTGATGACTACACAGTGTTATGGGGTGTACGTATGCGCATTGCCGTAGATATTGCAGGAGCTTTTTCCTATCTTCACACTGCCGCGAGTTCTCCAATTTATCACAGAGATATCAAGTCAACAAACATATTACTAGATGAGAAGTACCGAGCCAAAGTTTCTGATTTTGGGACTTCAAGATCAGTTACTATAGATCATACTCATTGGACCACGCTAATATCAGGTACAGTCGGGTATGTGGATCCTGAATACTACGGGTCAAGCCATTTCACCGAAAAGAGTGATGTTTATAGTTTTGGGGTTGTCCTAGTGGAGCTTATTACGGGAGAGAAGCCTGTTATAACCCTTTCGAATACTCAAGAAATAAAAGGGTTGGCAGATTATTTCAGACTTGCAATGAAAGAGAACAGACTCTTTGATATCATCGACGATCGAATACGAAATGATTGCAAGCTTGAGCAAGTAATTGCCATGGCACATTTGGCGATGAGGTGTCTCAAGAAGGCGGGGAAGGCTCGGCCAGATATGAGAGAAGTTTCAACAGCTTTGGAGAGGATATGTTCATCTCCAGAGGATTTTCAGGTGCAAATTCAAATTGATGGAGAAGAGAGAATATACAGAGACGATTCTTATAGAACGGTCACTTCAAGAACAATGTGAAGCAATGGGGAGCAATTTGATGGTCGTCTCAAAGTCTTAGTAATAATGTAGTCATATACGTTTGATGTATTTGGTAAAGGCTTTGTTAACTTATTTTTTTTTGCAGCTCAATTGATTTCTCTATATTTATAATGGTTCTGATTCTCAAAGGCAACAACTCTTCAACTTGCCAGTCCATTGTTTGACTTATCAGCTCACCACCCATACTATCAGATTCTAAACTATAACTCAATAGTCAATAGTAATAGAGAGAGATTAATGGCGATAGCTAGAGAAACTATGAAATAAACTAGACCAATAAGCCAATAATAGTAACTTAGTAGTTGTAAATAGACAAAAAGAAGTAAGAAAAAAAACAAACAGAAGTCAATGCCCGAACCATACAAAAAAACATTTTTGTGCATGGTGCGTTCTTGACTCCCACTTTCCACTAAACTTATTAAAAAAAAGAAACCCAAAAAAAATGAACGAGAGAGAGAGAGATACCCAGAAGAATAATGATTTCTTACACCCTTTGCAGGCATTGAAGACAAATACTTTTAATGAGACCTTTCACTTCTCTGCTCATTGAAGACCCTTCTCAGAAATCAGATGGGGAAATACTAGCTTTTAATGACGTCTCAAGCAGTTGAAGGACAATTCAAGGTGGTTTTAATTTGGTGGACAGTAGTATTTATGAGATTATTAACTGTCTCCATTGACTCCATGTTCAGTTTTGCCGGTTGCAAACCACTCACCATTATCTGAAACCCAACCGTTATCAATGATCCTCCTCCTCCTCCTTTGCTGCTTCCGTCTGGTGTAATGGCGAACCCCGAGGGCAAAATGGGAATACAAGATGTGTCTTGACCGCTCATTGCTATGTTCAATGCTGGTATATCCACTGGAGTGTATATCACAAGCGCTGCACCTGATGAGTCTATGCAGCTTTCTTGTAGGATCAGCATGTTGTTTTGTGCTGATGATGCATTGAAACCCTGATAAAGACAAAAATTACCAATCATTAGAATCAAGAATTCAATAATCTGTGTAGTGTCAAATGGAGGAAGCTTACACGAAGAACCGATATGCAGTTTCCAGGATTTGATCCGTTTGCGATATTAGCAACTTCTTGAACAGAGTTTCCATTTGAGAGGACGTCCCACTTTAAAAACGAAACAGAGGAAAAAACAAAGATAATGTCACTCGCTTAATCAGTTTTAAAAACACCAAATGATTCTTGTTTCTATGGTAGTGCTATGTAATACCTGAGGCCGAGTTCTTTCATCTTTGAGGAAATTAAAGACGTTTTGTGGAGAGTTTGGGAGCCAGAAACTGGTGGCTGCACATAGAACCATCCCATTTGGTTCATGTCGGCTCTTATGTGAAGCCACACGGACCGCAAATTCATCCAGTCCGGAGACAACAGTTGAGCGAGTGTTGTGAGATGTGCCAACACTCAAGCAGAAGTTGCTTACCATTCTGTGAGCTAGTCTCATTATACTTCTCTTCCCTTCTGACGATGAAATCACTGGATTGATTTCAAATGGGTCACTTATGGTTTAATTATCTGATCAACTAAGATTTCTGAAAAAAAAATGCCTTTAGTTACCTCCACCAAGTTCAAGGGATGATGTTGCAGGTTCCAATAGATTCGTGAACCTCTCACACATTCGTTGAAGAGTAGAGATCCAACGTTCAGCTCCAAAAGCTAACCCTTTATGAACACTATCTTTAAATATCTCATGAATCGGTTCTTGCTCCTCGAATTCAGCATGCTCAACCCAAGTAACCTGTTGTTGAGCATACTTAAATGTTACAATAAAATGATTTGAGATGCTAAAAGAATGAAACAAAACAGAACAGTTCCAAACCTTTGAATAGCCATTGGACATATCTTGAATCAGGCAACCAGAAGGAAATCTATATGACCGAGATTGAGATACAAACTGAGGAAACTCATAGGAGACATTTGCAATAGCCCAAGTTCCATGTTCAATCTGCTGACAGTATCTTAGCACACAGAACTCACGTGTGGCTACCAGTGGTGAAAGAACCTGAAGCTCTTCGATCATCTAAGACAAGCCAAAGCTAAAGCTAAGCAAAAGTTTCACACAACTATTATCATCTTTATGAGAAAATAGTGTTTATTTTTACCAAATGTAATGCATCTCCATGATTTCCACGCAGCCCTGATGAAATCACTGCAAGGGTTTTAGATGCTGCAACAATTGAAGGAAAAAGATCTGCTGATTTAACCTGCAAATTAATGATAACCTATATGAGACAAATAAGAAACCGAATGTGACCAAAAAAAAAAACTTTGATATGGGTTATATATGACTCACAGAATCCATGAGCATGTCCACAAGTATCAAAGCATTAGTGAAAACAACACCAGAAGATCTAGATGCTTCCATTAGAAGGTTATTCTTCTTTCCACCACTGGTACTTGATCTTGGAAATATATTCTCATAGCTTTCAAGATTGAGAACGTCTCTGGATCCATCAGTGTTGATCCATAGAGGCTCATTAGTTTGAAGAAGCCTAAGCAATTCTTCCATAGCGGTCACAGCAATGTTGGTCATATGAGACTTGTCCATCTCTGATAAAACCAAGTTTGGTTGAGATGGCAAAGTAGGTACAGCCATTGAAGAACAACTTCCTGGAAGAAGATCAAAATCAAGTGAAGGACCGCTATGGAATAACTCTAATGGCGAAACATGCATAGGATTTAGCAATGGTGGAAGATGAGAGATTGGTCTCCCTACGAATTTAGCAGCAATACTCGAAACCCTTTCGAGCTGCCAAAAAAAGAACATGAAATGTTAATGGAAGTTAAAACACTAAAAGCAATCACAATGCAACAAAATGGTCTCAGAGAAAAAACAAAACCTCATCTCTAAGCTGTGCATTTTCGATGCGAAGCTTTTGTTCATCAAAGTAAGCGTCGTCATTAAGAGGAGAGTCACCACAGTTGGGGCAAATGGCATGTTTAATAGCTTCTCTAATGGCAATGTTTTCGCAACGAATCTTATCATTCTCTTCTTTCAGTGCACAATTATCAGCTCTCTCGTGTTGTGCCTGCAAAAAGTTCGAGATTCATATGGAGGCAAAGCAAGAAAGAGAGAAACTTTACAAAACAAAAACAAAAACCTTCTTCTGCGTTCTTCTGTTTTGAAACCAAAACTTGATCTGTCTCGGAGCTAAACCCAGTTCTCTACTAAGTTGAGTCCTCTGTTTCTCATCTGGATGTTGACACTCATTGAAAGTACTGAAAACAAAGACCAATGTCATCAGAGAAGAGAGAATAGAAAACAAAAAGAAGAAATGAAACAAGGAGAGGAAAAGGGGGCTAATACGATTCGAGGCGTTGGATCTGGTGAGGAGTGTGACGGTGAAATCGTTTCTTCTTCTTGTTCTTCTTATCGGTTTCAGAGCCGTCGTGATTTTGGCTGTCACCGAAAAACTCCATGTTCATCAAAGTGTAGTGTAGAGTCGACAGAACAAAACAGTATCTCTCTCCCGTCCTTTGAACCAAATCAGTAAGGGTAAACTTACTAACTCTATACCATCACACAACTGTAAGTAACCATTAACGCCCAACCTAGTGGAACAAAATGAAGAAAGTTTCAAACTTTATTTCTTCCCTTAATCAAAAAAAGATCTCTAAAAGAGAATAAAAAAAAAAAAAAGAAAAGAGAAGAAACGAAACGGAAGAGAATCTGAGAAAATATATATTCTAAGGGGGGAGGGGGGGGGAGAAGAAAAGGCTAGATTTGGTATACGATGGTTTTATTTAAAAGCCAAAAGAAGAAGAATCAATTTAATAAAATCCCCAAAAAATTTTAAAAACCCGTAATTATGGTCCTTGGAAAGGAGAGTAAAAGTTTTGATCTTATGATGGACCTTTCATCTCGAGCCTATCATCATAAGCAGTAGCGCCATTAGTGCTTTTTTTGATTTGCTCATCTCTCTCTCTCTCTTTCCCACCTTTCGCTCCTTTTACATTCATTGCAGATTCCAAATCTCTCTCTCTTCTTACCTGTCTCCCCCTTGAGAAATTGCGTAACTGATACTGATGGGTTTTTAATGGCGTTTCTTTTTGACAGAGGGAGAGAGAGAGAGAGAGAGAGAGAGAGAGAGAGAGAGAG
>NC_025687.1:8077441-8078777 GCF_000633955.1 Camelina sativa
TTTTTTTTTTTTTTTTTTTTTTATCAAGGTTGTCATGTAATGACAAAAATTGACTTTTCCTTCTGGGTTTTTTGCTGACTTCATCTTCTCCTCTTTTTCTTCCTTTTGCTTTCTTAAATTTAATACCGATTTTTACTAAATAATAGTAATACACAAAAATTGGAAATGTTCTTACATGTTCTTGTATGCAAAAATCACATAAACCAGCATAGTTTAGGGAAAACTATGCAATTGGGGGTCATCATCATTCTAGGAAAATTATACTTTTTGTTTGCTGAATACTCAATTAATGCGTGAAGTTGTACTCATCTTTTTTCTCTTTTTTTTTGTTTTGTTTTTTTTTTTTTTTTGTAATAAATGGTGGCTAACATAGGAGTACAATGAAATATCCATATTTATCGCATCTCGTTTCCTGAGGAACATCAAACACTCGCTATGTGCGAATTAATGACTACTCCAATACAACCCCTGATTAGAACACCTACTTGTTAAATTTTCAGACATGATATTAACGTGTGACAGTATCTTCTCATCTAATGCTCTTGTTTGAGCTGTAACAAAATTAATTGCACATAATAATAATTGCCTCTCAATAATCTGCAGCTGCCATGTAAATCTGTGATAGAATAGAAAGAAACCTTCGAACAGTTTAAATCTCTTGAATATATATGTACCCTCTTTAGTACTCTTTAAGATACCAAACCAACCAAGACCTCTACTTACTTCTAAATGTCAAACAATTAGCATTGTTTTATGAATGCTTGTTAAATAAAGCATAATAAACTTCAAGTGAGGACGGGACTTACACATCTTCTTTCTTTAAGTGATTGCCTGAAGGTAAATGATCAGCCAGAACATACAAAGGATCTTCGTTTTTTCATTCGCTCCAATCCGTTTGCTGTTCCTCCCTCCGCTTGCGTTTATTTGTTGTTGACGCCTCATACCAATCTCCTACTCTCAAGGCATTGGACATACACATCACTGCTTCTTCAATTGCTTCTCTCTCCTCTGGATGTAGATCCTCTAATGATAACGTTGAGGCCACCTCGTCAAATTGTAGTATAGCAGCTTGCTACAAAAGACCACAGAAATCGTATTAACAAGCAATTTCGAGGTGACTATGCATAAATAACGAAGAAGAAGAAGAAGAAGAAGATGCATTTACCACATTCATTATATCAGCTTCGAGACTTGTATCTCTGTGAAGCTTCGGGACTGTGATGCTATTGAACCACTGCATATATTCACTTTCATCACCGTTTCCTCCTTCATTCTCCACAATGTTTTCCCTTCGTCTCATCCACTCTTCGTCTGCTGTGTTCATATCTTCCACTAA
>NC_025687.1:8084359-8091579 GCF_000633955.1 Camelina sativa
AGAGAGAGAGAGAGAGAGAGAGAGAGAGAGAGAGAGAGAGCAAATCACTTAGAGTAGTAGTAATGGAGAAAGAAGCAAGAGAATTAAAAACCCATCATAACCCCCTCTCTCTCTCTCTCTTTATCTCTCTCTCTCTCTCTTTCTCTGATGCTCCCCCTCTAATGCTCTCATACCAAACCCCTTCTTTTTTATGTCTCCGGTGATATTAGTTCCGGTTTATTAAAATGGTCCGGCGTGTTTAAAATTCACCTGAGGTTTTAAAAAACCGGCACGAGCAAGGTTTTTCTTTTTTCTATCAAGGTTGTCTCATGTAATGACAAAATTTGACTTTTCCTTCTGGGTTTTTGCTGACTTCATCTTCTCCTCTTTTTCTTCCTTTTGCTTTATTAAATTAATACCGATTTTTACTAAATAATTCACAAAAATTGGAAATGTTCTTACATGTTCTTGTATGCAAAAATCACATAAACCAGCATACGTAGTTTAGGGAAAATTATACTTTTTGTTTGCTAAATACTCAATTAATGCGTGAAGTTGTACTCATCTTTTTTTCTCTTTTTTTTTTTTTTGTAATAAATGGTGGCTAATATAGGAGTACAATGAAATATCCATATTTATCGCATCTCGTTTCCTGAGGAACATCAAACACTCGATATGTGCGAATTAATGACTACTTCAATACAACCCCTGATTAGAACACCTACTTGTTAAATTTTCAGACATGATATTAACGTGTGACAGTATCTTCTCATCTAATGCTCTTGTTTGAGCTGTAACAAAATTAATTGCACATAATAATAATTGCCTCTCAATAATCTGCAGCTGCCATGTAAATCTGTGATAGAATAGAAAGAAACCTTCGAACAGTTTAAATCTCTTGAATATATATGTACCCTCTTTAGTACTCTTTAAGATACCAAACCAACCAAGACCTCTACTTACTTCTAAATGTCAAACAATTAGCATTGTTTTATGAATGCTTGTTAAATAAAGCATAATAAACTTCAAGTGAGGACGGGACTTACACATCTTCTTTCTTTAAGTGATTGCCTGAAGGTAAATGATCAGCCAGAACATACAAAGGATCTTCGTTTTTTCATTCGCTCCAATCCGTTTGCTGTTCCTCCNTCTTTTTTTTTTTTTTTTTTTTTTTTTTTTTTTGTAATAAATGGTGGCTAACATAGGAGTACAATGAAATATCCATATTTATCGCATCTCGTTTCCTGAGGAACATCAAACACTCGCTATGTGCGAATTAATGACTACTCCAATACAACCCCTGATTAGAACACCTACTTGTTAATTTTTCAGACATGATATTAACGTGTGACAGTATCTTCTCATCTAATGCTCTTGTTTGCGCTGTAACGAAATTAATTGCACATATTGATTTCTCTCAATAATCTGCAGCTGCCATGCCAACAGTTTAAACACTTATGACCTCTCTCTCTTGAATATATATGTACCCTCTTCTTTAGTACTCTTTAAGATACCAAACCAAGATTTCTACTTACTTCTAATGTCAAACAACTAGCAATGTTATATAAAATGCTTGTTAAAGCATGATAAACTCAACTGAGGACGGGACTTACACATCTTCTTTCTCTAAGTGAATGTCTGAAGCTAACTAATCAATAGAAGGATCTTCATTTTTTCATTCGCTCCAATCCGTTTGTTGTTGTTCCTCTCTCCGCTTGCGTTTATTTGTTGTTGACGCCTCATACCAATCTCCTACTCTCAAGGCATTGGACATACACATCACTGCTTCTTCAATTGCTTCTCTCTCCTCTGGATGTAGATCCTCTAATGATAACGTTGAGGCCACCTCGTCAAATTGTAGTATAGCAGCTTGCTACAAAAGACCACAGAAATCGTATTAACAAGCAATTTCGAGGTGACTATGCATAAATAACGAAGAAGAAGAAGAAGAAGAAGATGCATTTACCACATTCATTATATCAGCTTCGAGACTTGTATCTCTGTGAAGCTTCGGGACTGTGATGCTATTGAACCACTGCATATATTCACTTTCATCACCGTTTCCTCCTTCATTCTCCACAATGTTTTCCCTTCGTCTCATCCATTCTTCGTCTGCTGTGTTCATATCTTCCACTAAGTCTTCGTCATGGTTTTTCTCGTTTTTTCTCGGAGGAACTTCTCCCGGGATAACTTGGCACAGACCAAACTGCTTCATGCATCGATCTGGAAAGTGCCATTCTACTACTTTTGGACCAATCAATTTTGTTCTGGACCTTCCAAGTAGTAGATTATCTTTAAAACTCTGTGGCACAATGTCAAGATCTCCTTCAAAGGGGCACCAACTAACCTAAAAGAGATTTCAGTGGTAACAAAACATCATAACGGGTTCAAAACAAAGAAATGTATAAGAAAACAATGAATTTAACTCTTACATTTGATGGATCCAGATCATCAAGTGCCTTGCGATACTTAAACAAGTCATTCTTCGATCGACTCTGTTGCCTTCCTTTCCACAAAAGTGCCAGTGGAAATTGCCGGGTGGTTCTCTTTGGCCGATCAATATTCAGATGGAAGTAACTCCAACACTGACAATAGTAACACAACTGGATAAGAACCTCTCAGACATAAATAAATAAGGGAGAAGATGATGCTCTTAAAAGATAAACAGAGAACCAGACAAATGAAAACAAACCTGTAAGAGTGTCAAGCAACCACCAATGATACTCTGAGACCGCTGGGAGGCATTACCAATTTGTCTATATAAGAAAGCAAGCGCTGCAGCACCCCAAGCGTATTCTCCAGCTTTCTCAAAATCCTCAAAGAGAATAAGGTAATCAACAGAGATCTTACTGGGATCCGTAGTTGCAAAAATGGTACTCCCAATAAGGTATATAAGAAAAGCACGACTGTGATACTCAATCTCTTTCGTCGTAGCTCCCTTTGGACACTCTGCAAAATTCTCCTTCAACCATTTCGCAGTGACTCGATTACCACTCAATTCACTTTTAGGTAGTTTCCCCAAAAGTCTGAGGCATACTTGAGAAGGGTCCTCATCTTTTTCTTTAACACCAACCACAGGTTTGCCATCAACAGCAAGACCGAGAATCAACGATACCTCATCGAGAGTGATAGTCATTTCGCCACAAGGGAAGTGAAATGTGTTGGTTTCTCTCCTCCATCTCTCGACGAGGGCAGAGATAAGTGAATTGTTCAAACTAATCGATCCTATAAGCCGAAACCAACCAAAACCAGCTTTGTCCACCAATTCTATCTGCTCCTTATTGAGCTTCCAGTGATGAAGCAATGAGGTCCGTTCCTGGCATCTAAGCACACCTCTCTCCTGTTAAGACAAAGAAAAACAAAACACTTATCCCAAGTTCTTCAATTTAAGACGAAGATAATACAGATGGAGATTGATTTGAAACTGTGATTACTAACTTACCTGTCCGGTCAAAATAGCGGAGGAGACATGCTTATCTTGCTCGTAAAGGACAGGCATGGTCAGCAATTGCGTGGTTTGATCTGATACATAAGTGATAATGGAAATCAAAATTAGGGTTTCTGTGTGAAACGCGATCAATTCGACAGGATGATTCCATCAATGGGTTCCGTTTTATCTAAACAATGCAATAAAACTTTCAAGTTCCTGACCTACCTTAAGACTTTACGAGGCTACAATGACGATGAATCAAACTGAAATTTCAAGGAGCAGTACAATTACGATTAGAAAGGGGAACAATTTAGGGGTTCATCAATCTCTTAACTTTGAAACTGGCACAAATCAGTGGGACGAAGAAACAACAAGTCTATAATCAACAGAAACGAAAGCTTACGATTTGGAAACGAAAACAGAGGAGGGAAGAAGATCGCAGAAGGTTGTGCTTCTCGGAGAAATTTGAGAACAAACGCGGGGCAGAGAGACTGAAGAATTATTCTCTTTTGGTAAAAAAANAAAAAAAAAAAAAAAAAAAAAAAAAAACTCAAAAAGATAAATCATCAGTATATTTTTTTAATATTTTTACTCATGAAATAATCATTAAATATAATTTCTCCACGACCGCGAGCATGTTTTAAACTTTATTAAATTTTCATTTTTGCTCAAAGTTCACTAATTTTTGTTAGATAATAAATTACGTGTTTCTTTTTTAATAATGAAAATTCACATTACTGTTTCAATAAATAACATATTTTAATTGCCCTCTGGGCTCTGGCTAAAGCCTAAAAGTAAAAAACTAAAAACGGAGACCGAACAGGAAGCTGTTGGTCTTGTTGCTGTCTGAAAGAATCGAAACCATCTCCTCTAGATTCTGCTTTACTCCAAGTTAAAAAACCTTGTCTTACCACACCAACTTTCATCACCAAGAACATATATATATATATTGATAAGTCTTAATATATATCAAATTGACCAAAAAATATATATATATATCAAATTGGGTTTAAATTACTATCAATATTGGAATTGGAAAAGAATATTACTTTATTGAAAAAATATACTATTACATTAACATACCAAGATATCTCTCTCATGTAAACTGATCCAAACCCAATTTGACAAGTTTTTTTTCCATCTCACACACAACAGAGATCAGATCATCGAACCCGTAATTTTGCAGGCAGCCATTGGAAACCACTGATTTTTTTGGCTCTATAAGGTTTACACATCTCTACTCTTCGATTGCTCTCGTAAACTTGGTTTGAAGCACTTTGAGCATCTTCAGACTACGAAGCTTCAACGAGAGGAAGTTGATATTCATCTGGTTTCAATGCCAATGCGAAATCAGGAAGTGTCGGTGCTGTCTCCATGATTCTGTTAATCAGAGAGCATTTTTACAGATTAACATCAAAAAAATCCTGAGCTTTATTATATGTTATTGCAAAAGTAAGAAAGGCAGATTTAAACTCACTTTTCATAAGAGTATAGATCACGGTTTATCCTGACTTTACTTGAAGTGTCTTTCGGGATTTTCTCGGTTAGATACTTCATTGTTCCAAAAAGCGGTGGTGTTCTGCAGAACAAATAAATTAGATCTTCAAAACTATCGCTAACCTCTCACCCCAAGAGCTCAGAATAACAGAGAAAGAAAAATTACCTTGAAGTAGGTGAAGAGGCGTTGAATGCTTCGGATGCTTTCTTACTTTCTTTGAAACATTCATCTGCAGCTTGTAAAGCAGCAACTGCCATGCCATGTGATTTCTCTGTGTTTCCTTCATCAAGAATCAAACCGTGATAGTAGTAAGCCGCAGCCTGATCCAAAAGATTCCAGAAGATGAAACGAGACATTAGATAAATGGACCTTAATCGCCTATTCTGGTAAAAGCCTCATGGTTCTCAGAATGTAATGATAGGGATCATATAAGCAAGAACCGAAGTTTTGTGTCTTCTAAAGACAGAGACAAAGACTTTACAAGGAAGGGCCATAGCTCAGGACAATAACTGAAAAGAACCAGACAAGTTTACATATGAAAGGAGTGACAGCGCTAGAAAGAAAGAAAGAATCAAACAATACCTTAGCTTCAACATACTTCCACTTAACAAAGAGTCCATGCTTTTCTCCCCAACCATTTGCTAATGGAAGATTCATTAGATTATCTTGTGCCTGTTTCAGCGCACAACGACAAGGAAAAGGAAGAATTAATGTAAAGTTTCAGATGTTCCCAAGATAAGTGGGGGGGCAGTCAATAGACGATGCCTCAATGACAAAGAAGTTGGATAAGAGTCAGGGAATTTACTTGCTGCCAATATTTCACCATTTCACATGAAAGTCTTCGTTTCACTGCAAGAGTGGCCTTCGAGCTATCAATCGCCATGCCAAGTTGGATATCAACACCCTATAATCAGCAACATGAAAGATGTTAGATCCTAAATGAGAGAAAGAAACCACATGAGCTACAATTATATGCCATGGGATAGCTTAATCATATCCATTAAAAGAGAGGTGCTACCTGGCCAAGTGCCTGCAAGCAAAGGGCCCGTAGAACTCCTTCCCCTAAGTCAACCGGTAAAATTCTCCTGTAAGAAAACGAAAACAAGGACAACGATTGTGCCATTAGAATCAACTAAGAATTATCCAAATGTAGAGTAAAATGACATTGGAACATTTTTTCATCTACAAACCTTTGTTCAGCAGAAAACTGAGGGAGAACATTCTTAACAGCACAATCAAGATATCCAGCTGCTTTTAAGAAGATATCAATCGAAGCTCGTCTGTTTTCTATAACGAAAAAAAAAAACACTGTTCAGTCTGCGGTTCGTAACCATCACATTTCATTTACCACTTAGAAAGGGAAAATCATCAAATGAAAAAAACAGGACAAAACATAACAGAATGTATGTAAATCCCCCTCTAGATAAACTATCAGAGAAGCCTAACCTTCTGATACTTTTGGATGGTTGTGACCATCACTAGAACCTCTAGGGAGAAGCAGTAAATTGGCTTGAGACATTTGTAGCATTGCCATTAGATGCAAAACGGATAAAACTTCATACCAAACGTTTGACATCTCTGTTTCCTGGTTAAAAGTAAACATTGTAAGAGTCTGTTACATTATGATGACACTTGAAGAAAAACTGCTTCGGTAGTAACCGCACCTCTTCCTCATCCTCCTGATTTACCCAATTGAATGGTACTTTAAACTGTATATGGCTACCTGAAGAACATTACAAATACAGCAGGGTCAAGTATAAATCTCTGAAACCAAACAGATCTATTTCTTATAAACACATAACAGTATATATTACCATCTTTACTTAATCCCAAGAGAACAGGTAGATAGTCTACCAAAGCTTGATGGAGATCCGAGAGCGTTGAACCTCCATACCCAAAAAAACAATAGTCATGAAGAGTTCTAAACAGTAAACAGTAGAAAGCAGGCAAAGCTAGAAAACACAAAAAGATGTTCAGAAACATATATATAAATACCATGTTGCGTTTTTCTCCTAGTTCTTGTTATAGTAGGTCCTTCTTGGTTAGCCATCACTACTATACGTGTTCTTAAAGCCGTCAAGCGTTCCACTAGAGCCTTGGGTAATTGATCGCCAATGGACTGCAAAAAATCCACAGCTCTCGGTATCCTTAAACCAGGTACATATACTGAAACCTCACCGATGCTTGTTGGCTTTCTCCTGTTCCCACCAGTTTCTTTCGGCGTTGATGCAAAGCATCCCATTTTTGACAGAGCTTAAGAAATCTACAAACACAACAAAATCTACAAGTGTAAGTGCCAAATTTTGATAAAAG
>NC_025687.1:8093573-8094628 GCF_000633955.1 Camelina sativa
AAAAAAAAAAAAAAAAAGAGTATATAACAAGAAGTAGAAACCGCTCTTCTTACCTAAGATATTCGAAACCGCTCTTTTTTATATTGGGAGAGAGAAAGAGAGAGAGACTATCACATATTCAGAATCGCATGAGTTATTATTATGTTGCTCCCCATTGAAGAAGTCGAAGCGAATGGTTTCTTTAAAATAATTGATACAGAGAAAGAGAGATGAATAATCCCAGATGAAGACGAAGAAAGAGGAAATTATTTCTTTTACAAAGGCACCGATAATTTTTTCAACGCGACTAGAAAAAATAAAGCTTTGGCTACTACTACGACTTCACTAGTACAGCTAAACTACCCCAAAAACAAAAAAAACAAAAAACAGTTGTAAGAAAAATAATCGTTATTTCTAAATTCTAATTATATTATTAACATTTATCCAACAGTTTACAAAATTAATTCATTAGTAATCTGATAAATCTTTTCATCATAAGCTAAGAAAAACATTATTCTTATTTGAGACATTTATGATAACCAATTGAATAAATTTTACAGAATCATTAGACCATTATAAGTTAGTTAACCACATGCTAACTATGCAGTGTGAAAAGCTAGTTTTTATATCAAACAAATTAATTCGCTCCGTTAGTAACTGATTTTTCCTAGGTGTTTATGATAATGACTATGTTTAGACTGATATTNAAAAAAAAAAAAAAAAAAAAAAAAAAAAACAATGCAATAAGGAGAGGTTGATAAAATTAATGTCCAACCGGAAAAAAAAAACAGGTCAAGTCTTTCCTCTCCTCCACTAGATATTCATAAGGATAAAGTAAAAACCAGGTCACGAGCCATCTGCCATGACTAAACCATCTTCATAACTCAACGTGGCTATCTAATCTACACGAATCTTCACAACAATCAAACTTTAAGACCAAGCTCCAAGCAGAAACAAACAAGTAAATAATATGACAACCGTTTGACAAACAAGTAAAAGAGTTTGTTGATTTTTCCAACCTTGACACTTCTCAGATAAATAGGCTATAAGCTATCTAATCAACTCGATTGATTACT
>NC_025687.1:8095989-8121029 GCF_000633955.1 Camelina sativa
AAAAAAAAAAAAAAAAAGAGTATATAACAAGAAGTAGAAACCGCTCTTCTTACCTAAGATATTCGAAACCGCTCTTTTTTATATTGGGAGAGAGAAAGAGAGAGAGACTATCACATATTCAGAATCGCATGAGTTATTATTATGTTGCTCCCCATTGAAGAAGTCGAAGCGAATGGTTTCTTTAAAATAATTGATACAGAGAAAGAGAGATGAATAATCCCAGATGAAGACGAAGAAAGAGGAAATTATTTCTTTTACAAAGGCACCGATAATTTTTTCAACGCGACTAGAAAAAATAAAGCTTTGGCTACTACTACGACTTCACTAGTACAGCTAAACTACCCCAAAAACAAAAAAAACAAAAAACAGTTGTAAGAAAAATAATCGTTATTTCTAAATTCTAATTATATTATTAACATTTATCCAACAGTTTACAAAATTAATTCATTAGTAATCTGATAAATCTTTTCATCATAAGCTAAGAAAAACATTATTCTTATTTGAGACATTTATGATAACCAATTGAATAAATTTTACAGAATCATTAGACCATTATAAGTTAGTTAACCACATGCTAACTATGCAGTGTGAAAAGCTAGTTTTTATATCAAACAAATTAATTCGCTCCGTTAGTAACTGATTTTTCCTAGGTGTTTATGATAATGACTATGTTTAGACTGATATTAAAGTGCAACTCCATATCTTAAAGCAAACTATTCAATGATACACTTACATATAAATTAGAATGTAAAGTGATCTTATCCTCTATGAAAATTGAAAATACTATTGCCTAGTGGGGATGACTAGTGTTTTAATGATATATAACTTTGGACTTATTGGTACCATTAGCTGTCCATCGGCCTCATTTTAAAGATATATATTTGTAGATTTGCTCTCCAAGACAGCTTTTATTCTGTTTGTTACATGACAATNCCAAGCTCCAAGCAGAAACAAACAAGTAAATAATATGACAACCGTTTGACAAACAAGTAAAAGAGTTTGTTGATTTTTCCAACCTTGACACTTCTCAGATAAATAGGCTATAAGCTATCTAATCAACTCGATTGATTACTGGAAGAACTGGGGGAAAAGGGACTCAATTGGCAAAATAAATAAAAAGAAAGCGTTTCGAAGGGAATCACGGTGAAAGCATGAATGAAACTTTGCAATTCGTATAATATTTTCTCCACTATGAAACGTTATATACCAAATACAATATTTTTTTAACAAAAGGAGGAATTTACACAGGGCAAGTTGAGTTAAAAAAAGGGAAGATTTTGAGTAAAGGCTCACCAAGAATTATGCAAAAAATGTAAGGAAGAGTAGTAATGGAAAGGGATGCTTTAACTTGCCCTAACCAGCCAAACAAAATCTCTGAAAAAAAGGTAAAACCTTAAGCAACATTTTCCCACAGAAAAAGGAAAAGAGTAGACTTACCAAAAAAATCTGGACGGAGCCAGCAGCACAGCAGCAACTAGACAAGCACAAGCTANACATCTCTATCTCAAATACGATTCTCTTGCCGTATTTTCAAAGCCATTTATGTTATATTAATACTTATACGCTTTAATATTATTACTTAGATATTTTGAGTTTACATCAACTATATCGGAAAATAGAATAATACAACTCAATGTCTCATAATCATAACTTAAATTGTTTAACAGACGAATCTTTTTAAAAATTATTTACTTATAGAATGAACAGAATACATCAACCTACATTTTTGACATTTTCTTAGCATTCATTGCATTCCGCAATCATCCATTTAAACGTGCAGCTTAAAACACACAAAAATATCTTTAAAAACGCCGCGGTTAACTTCATATTGTCAAATATGGGATTTGAACATATTGCTTATTGTAAGATTGCGAGACCACAGCAAACAAAAAGACAATCGTCATTAAAAAAAAACTTTATAGATTTTTGTTGGTGTTACAAATAGAATAATAATTAATGACGGACAAAAATCGTCACCGGCCTAATTACGTTTACAAGGTGCATAAGAACTCCACGTCCGTTCACACTTGTTTGTTTATGTCCCCATAACCAAGTCTAATAAGGCCCCATGGCTGGGTTGGGCAGCTCAAGGCAATGCTATATACAAGGAAAACGCCGGTANCGCTCTTCTTACCTAAGATATTCGAAACCGCTCTTTTTTATATTGGGAGAGAGAAAGAGAGAGAGACTATCACATATTCAGAATCGCATGAGTTATTATTATGTTGCTCCCCATTGAAGAAGTCGAAGCGAATGGTTTCTTTAAAATAATTGATACAGAGAAAGAGAGATGAATAATCCCAGATGAAGACGAAGAAAGAGGAAATTATTTCTTTTACAAAGGCACCGATAATTTTTTCAACGCGACTAGAAAAAATAAAGCTTTGGCTACTACTACGACTTCACTAGTACAGCTAAACTACCCCAAAAACAAAAAAAACAAAAAACAGTTGTAAGAAAAATAATCGTTATTTCTAAATTCTAATTATATTATTAACATTTATCCAACAGTTTACAAAATTAATTCATTAGTAATCTGATAAATCTTTTCATCATAAGCTAAGAAAAACATTATTCTTATTTGAGACATTTATGATAACCAATTGAATAAATTTTACAGAATCATTAGACCATTATAAGTTAGTTAACCACATGCTAACTATGCAGTGTGAAAAGCTAGTTTTTATATCAAACAAATTAATTCGCTCCGTTAGTAACTGATTTTTCCTAGGTGTTTATGATAATGACTATGTTTAGACTGATATTAAAGTGCAACTCCATATCTTAAAGCAAACTATTCAATGATACACTTACATATAAATTAGAATGTAAAGTGATCTTATCCTCTATGAAAATTGAAAATACTATTGCCTAGTGGGGATGACTAGTGTTTTAATGATATATAACTTTGGACTTATTGGTACCATTAGCTGTCCATCGGCCTCATTTTAAAGATATATATTTGTAGATTTGCTCTCCAAGACAGCTTTTATTCTGTTTGTTACATGACAATTATATAGGTACATCTCTATCTCAAATACGATTCTCTTGCCGTATTTTCAAAGCCATTTATGTTATATTAATACTTATACGCTTTAATATTATTACTTAGATATTTTGAGTTTACATCAACTATATCGGAAAATAGAATAATACAACTCAATGTCTCATAATCATAACTTAAATTGTTTAACAGACGAATCTTTTTAAAAATTATTTACTTATAGAATGAACAGAATACATCAACCTACATTTTTGACATTTTCTTAGCATTCATTGCATTCCGCAATCATCCATTTAAACGTGCAGCTTAAAACACACAAAAATATCTTTAAAAACGCCGCGGTTAACTTCATATTGTCAAATATGGGATTTGAACATATTGCTTATTGTAAGATTGCGAGACCACAGCAAACAAAAAGACAATCGTCATTAAAAAAAAACTTTATAGATTTTTGTTGGTGTTACAAATAGAATAATAATTAATGACGGACAAAAATCGTCACCGGCCTAATTACGTTTACAAGGTGCATAAGAACTCCACGTCCGTTCACACTTGTTTGTTTATGTCCCCATAACCAAGTCTAATAAGGCCCCATGGCTGGGTTGGGCAGCTCAAGGCAATGCTATATACAAGGAAAACGCCGGTAATGTCATATTCCACGTGGCGGCCACGTTGGGCACGTGACGTTACCGTTTTGGGGCGGGCTCAACACAAAAGTACTAATAAAATTATTGTGTGTGGGGACGAGAGGACAGGTGTCAAAGGTTTGGAAACATCGTGGCTGTCTTTCACGGTCACCGTCGGGGGACAGTCGGAAAAGCTTTTATAAGGCTGGCAAGGTGGTTGGTGACGACACGTGTCCCTCAATCATTTTCGTTGTGTTGAAGATATCTTCTCCTTTCTCTTTTTCGTTTTCGTTTAGGACTCTTTCCTTTTATAGAACAGTCTTTTTTTTGTTCTGGTGATTTATATATCACTAGAGCACTAAATCAGTGTTGTTATTGCTATGTTGAATTATTACTTACCTAATCAACTGGTAACTTGACAAGCTTTCAAATAATACTTTTGCGATGGTGGGTTTTTTATCTGTCAAAGATAAACTGAAAGGTGAACAAAAAAAGAAATTGAAATACAAAGAGAAAAATAAAACTACCTCGTTTGAATTAAAGCTAAAAAAATATACATCATACGGGTCGTTTAGGTGAAAGCTACAAATCATACACAACGTCATATTGAGTGAAAAGTCAAAAAATGACAATACGCGCCGGATTACACGGCAACATTCACTAAAATACATCGTCGTTTCATCTCCCGAACATAGTTGTCTCCTGTCAAAGTTAGTACGTGGCCATATATGGCCAGAGCATCTGTGGATTTTTCTTCTTGGAATCCCATAAATTAAGGGAATTGCAAAATTGATGCAGCTTTGGTTATGCTCTTAAGTCTTGTGTGTTTATGCTATGTTTTGTTATATTTTTGACTAGATAGTGAAGTGTAAGTCTAACTTTTTGTAATTATAGCCTCAACGCGTTTCATTTCTTAATGATATTTACAAGTTCATAAAAAAAGTAAAGGGAATTTGTTGAAAGTCTGGATTTTGATGCTGAGATGGCTGATCTGTTTTTTCGGCTCTAGCATCTTTTCGAATTCGTTGTCAAGAACTCAAGATCATATATACAGTTTAGGATTTGGATTGAAATGCTTTCTTTAACAAGACTTAGAGAGACCAATTTTGGTGTAATATTCAAGATCCGGTTTCTCATTAACCAATTTGTTGATAGACCTAGACCGGCCGGTTTTATGTAATCAGGATCCCGTGTGCCTGTGTAGTGGTATTAGAAGAAATGTTTTTATTTGTGATGGATCCTATTTGACTCCTTCCCAACTAACTTTGCCTATTTTCCTACTAAACTTCACCAGTAAAACACACGTGCAAATGAGTTCTAAAACAGATTGTTTATAGCTTACCTAGGATTGAATTGTTTAGTTGATTGGATTATAAGCTATATCTCCGATCAATCTTTAATAAGATTCTATGAACTGTTTTGCAAGCAATCCCAAGGAAAATCAAAGTACAACATATATATCACCTTTTCAGGTTTATAACTTTATTCCGTCATTTTTCTATATATATTTTCATTTTCTTAAGCTTTTTAGGCTATGTTAGAAATGTGACAATACACATATGTTCAAAAAAGAAGCCGGTAATTAGTGCACTACAACAAATATGCACATTGTTAACCAGAGAAAAACGCTATCATAGGTCTTTGATAGCGTTTTCATGAGCGCTGTTTTAGGGCACTGTTATTATATGTACCCCATATACAATAGCACTTATTACGTATGCTATGTTATAAAAATATAACATAGCTTTAAGAAATTGCTATATTATCAAGATCATAATTTTGAAAAAATTTATACAACATTTGTTTTTTCGTGCTATGTTATAGTTTTATAGCATAGCTCTAATAAACTGCTGTATTATCAAGATTATAATTTTGCAAAAATTTATACAATATTTAATTTTTCGTGCTATGTTATACATATCTAATATAGCTGTTGCGAAATGCTGTTTTATCTTGTTTACTGTGCTATGGTATATTCTTTTATCATAACGTTTACCTGTACTTTTATAGCATTTTCTGATATGTGATTATAGCACACATAACCTGTTTTATAAAATCTCATAAAATCTGATTAATAAACGTCTCAGATCCAAAATACATAACAAAAGTCTCAAGAACATCAGTTTACCATCAAAGTCTCAAGAACATCCAAAATAAACAAGCAATCTCAAGTACTTAACATTACACAATAAAACCATCAGTTTAAGACATAATGACCTTGTTCTCTGGCCAAGCAATGCAGGAGCTAAGTGCATCTTCAATAATCTCTATTTCATCGGATGGCCTCCAAACTTTTACATTTTTCACCTTCACAACATCTATCCACACTTTAACTGCATTAGAACCCAAGCGAGTAAAGTGAACCTTATGTTCTGGATCATTTGTTCCCCATCGTCCTTCAGCCACAACCCTATTCTTTTCAGTTAAATCCATCAACTTGCACTTCTTATTCTCCTTGGAAATAACTTTATTAATGCGCTGCCATGTTTACAATATAAACCATCAGTCATCATATAATTAACAAAAACAACTTCATAACATATGAAAACACTTACTGGAGACTTCCTGAGAGGAGACTGTGATGGTAAAGTATTCTTTATTGGTGATATTGGACCCGTTGCATCATCAACAGGAGACTCAGAACCAGATGCAGACTTAGAAGACATAGATGCAGATTTGGCCTGCGATGCAGCCTTTGAAGCTGTTGCTGAAGTTTTGGACTCTGTAGCAGACTTAGAAGCTGTGGCTGCAGACTTGGCCTTTGATGCAGACAAAGAAGCATGTGATGTAGCATTCTGACCAGTTGGAGTTGAGGGATTTTCAAAATCAACCTTACTCAGGGGCCAAGATACGTAAGCCATCAAACAGTCCTCAAGAAATGACATTTCAGCTGTAGGTCTCCATAGTGATGTATCAGGCTGCTTTACTGAATCCACAAATACTTTAACTGCTTTTGGTCCAAGAGGAATTCCGTTAACCAACGCACTTGGTTCTTGTGTCTCCCAACGCCCCTCAGCAACAATGACGTCACCCTTAGACAAATCCAATAGTTTACATTTGTTTCCTTGTATACCCTGTTAAACACAATCAGTAAACAAATCCAATATAATTAATTAGCATTATAGACAGGGGTAATACATTGCTAACACATTGCTAGAAATTATAAATACCATAGGGGCAATGTCTTCCATTTGGATGTTGTTGTCTACCAGTCTACACTTATCAGTTGGCCATGCGATTATATGTCCAACAGCTTCTTTCATATGAAAGATCTTTTGTGCAGGTCTCCATAGAAATGCATCTGGTTTATATGCAGCTTCAACTAACACTTTGAGATCATAAGGGCCAAGACGACAGTCATTCACTATGTCATCCGGATCAGAAGAAAGAATCCGACCCTCACCAACATTTTCATCAATGTCAGACCAATCAACAAACACACACTTAGGATGTGCTCTTTTGTTTACACTCTGCAACAATTTCATGAGCAACTAAGAATCATAAACGACACTAAGAAGAATCACTTAGCTGATATGAAAAGAAGTAAGAATATGTTACTCTTGCAGCTGAGTTTTCATCCATTTCAGCTTCTGGTCTCTGTAACATAAACAAAAATAACATCAATTTATATTACTCTAACTGGCTGATGAATAGTAGAGAACTCTTAAGTATCTAACCTGATTCTTGATTCTGCCAAGTTCACTTTCCAAGGCATTGACCTGTTTTACTAATTTTACTTGCCGCTCTTCCATTTCAGCCATACACTTGCTCTGCATTTGTAAACAAGCTAATTTGGTCTTACTCATGCCTCTACCCATTGCCCTCAGCCTACCAGAATTGTCAGGTCCTAAAAGCTTGGCGAGGTGATCTTCATCTGGATTTGTTAAAAATGCTGGAGCATCACTTCCACCAATTTCAGCTGCTTTTTGCTGAAAAACATAAAGACAGTTTCAGGTTTTACTAGTCGATAACANGGGTTTTTTTTTTATTTGGCGATTAAGTGAATAATTTCACTAAGTATTGGCGGACAAAAGTCACTTTTGTTTCCCGCTACATAATTTTCCTATCATAGCGTTAATAAGATGCTATTAAAAAGTAAGCGAAAAAAAATCTCATCTTTCATAGCAGTGACGGAAAATGAGCTATATCCGTCTGCTATCAATGTACATATTTGTTGTAGTGGTGCCAAATTTCATTTTTATTATTTATTAATTTTGTTAAAGGACTGAGAGTCTGAGAGAGTTCAAAAGCTAACTAATTAAACGTCGTAGACAAGACAAGAGAGAAAGTTAGTGATGTGTGCTTAGAGACCAAATGTTAGAGAGCAAATAAGATGTCAAATTCATTTTTATGAAGTACAAAGCCACTAATAATATATATCAACCAGTTAACCAATTAATTAATAAAGACACAGAGTCGTTTTAGGGTTTCCACGTTGGTCCGATTTGAGGAAAAGAAACATTTGGTTAGGTCTGAAAGGTTAACAAAACATATCCAAAGATACTTTAATTAATTTAACTTCTACTTATACGTGACCTGCAATTAAATCACAGGTCCACAACATCTTTACCAAACTCTCTCCTTCCCCTCTAGTTTTTCTTTTCTTTAGAAATTATATAAGTTATGAAAGCATTTAATAACTTGTGATAACTGATGTAGTCGATTAGTTATACCAAAAGGCAATACGGTTGAAATTTAGTAATCAAGTTCGATCCCACAAACCCTGGAATAACAACCGTTATATACATTCTCCCGTATTTTGGACCAAACGATATCTCCTTAATTACTTTTACTTTTGATTTAAATCTACATATGTAATGTACCTGGATTGTTAATTAAGATTCTGATTAATTTTAAAATTGGTGTTTTCATATAGTAAATCAATAACATATTAAGTGTTTTTATCATCCTTAATTTAAAAAAAAAAAAAGTATTGTTGCGTATATGATTTTCATAAAAATTATACGTATTCAATACCATAACATAACATATAAATGCAACCACAGTGTTAACTTTTAATGTTTGCAATCTAATTGTACATTCGTTGAGTCATAGATTGTATAGTCCCTTTCACCTTGAGTCATATTCTAGAAGTTGATTAGATATAAAGCATGAATAAGTCTGACTTAAAAAATCGCATACACACACATATATATATATATAATATGTAGCTTGCAGAAGAGTATACGAACGTAGATGAAGTATTGGTGGCTGAAGTAGAGGGTTTAGGTTAGAAAACAAAAAAAATTGAGTAGACGTTGAAAGTTTAACGAAAATTCACCCCACCAAGCAATCTCTCCCCTCCTGTGTAATCTCCTTTTTCTCTTTTCAATATTCATCAATTTAACAATTAATATAAAATTCTCACATAAACAGAAATAATGTTTGAAAAAATAATAAATATTGTAGATGGGAGAAATAAATAAAAAAGGTAGATTACTTAAAAGGAGTGTGTTTGGTTAGGGAAGACGTTGGCATCAATCGCCGGTGAAAACTTCCCTCCAAACTCTCTTTCTCGCTCTCTCTAACGAATCTTATAATATTCATTACTTTCAATTCTTTCATATATAATATCTAAATATATATATGTATATATATGGTGCTGTTGGCTCTTCAGCTTTCTTCTTGTTCCTACATACCCATCTTCCCTCACCTACATCAAACCTAGGGTTCTTTCTTGTATCAACATATATAGATTTATATATAGGTTTTGATTTACAGAAGATATATCACAGAGAGATCGGACGGACAGGAATTGAAGAATGATGTGCAGTCGAGGCCATTGGAGACCTGCGGAAGATGAGAAGCTAAGAGAACTCGTCGAACAGTTTGGTCCTCATAATTGGAACGCCATCGCTCAGAAGCTTTCTGGTCGATCTGGTAAAAAAACTAACTTTATAAAGTCATTTCTTTAAATTTCTTCATAAGCATAAACTAGGGTTTAATATATTATTAATTACTATATATATATTGGTTTGGTTTTACAGGTAAGAGTTGTAGATTGAGATGGTTTAATCAATTGGATCCTAGAATTAACCGAAACCCTTTCACGGAGGAAGAAGAAGAAAGGCTTCTAGCGTCTCATCGGATCCATGGGAACAGATGGTCCGTGATCGCTAGATTTTTTCCCGGTCGAACCGATAACGCAGTTAAAAACCATTGGCACGTCATCATGGCTCGTCGTGGCCGAGAACGTTCTAAGCTGCGTCCACGTGGCCTTGGCCACGATGGCACGGCTGCTTCTACTGGGACGATGGGTAATTATAACGACTTCGATAAGGAGAGAAGATTGGCAACTACGGCCGCTATCAATTTTCCTTATCAGTTCTCTCATATTAGTCATTTTCAAGTTCTCAAAGAGTTCTTGACCGGAAAGATCGGGTTCCAGAATAGTACTACTCCAATAAAAGAAGGTAATTAGATAAAATATGGTTTAAGTATTTGTGTGTTTTATGCAGCTAATATAGAACGTGTGTAGTATATAGGTATATCTTGAGTGAATACATATAGGCATAATATAAGTTTCAAACTCATAACCATTAGATAACATGTACATTCCTCTTCTTTAGTGTGCAACTACTGGTGCAATTCGTATACAACTTGATATAAAAATAAAATAAAACGGAATAAAATTTAATGGATTAAAATTCTTAGTTTTCTCAATTTATTTTTGATGATAAAAATTGTGAAGAATCTTTTAAATATATAGCGTGAAACGATCATGGTTTTCTGTTTTCATAGTTGCATGCATATGCATGTACAATTGCTTGTAGATACGATTATGTATAATTGTAGAACCTCTAAAAACTAACTTTTGGACATTGATTATTTGGTCAGGAGCAATAGACCAAACTAAAAGGCCGATGGAGTTCTACAATTTTCTCCCAGTAAACACGGATTCGAAGAAACCCGAAGTGATAGACAATTCAAGAAAAGACGAAGAAGAATATTTCGATCAAAACAACCGAATTCGTAACGAGAATTGTGTTCCCTTCTTCGACTTTTTGTCTGTTGAAAACTCTGCCTCTCAGGGTTTATGTTAATTAGTCCGTACCACACGTACTATAAGGAGGTGGATCATATGTTAATTAAATGTAGAAATTACTAATCCGTTGTTACATGTTTGAGCCAAATGTGAAAATTAATTAAGACAGCGCAACATTTCCTTGAATACCAAATCTTTTTTTTTTTTTTTGAACAAACTCCTTGTAGACCAAAGTTGTACTTTTATCAAGTCCAGTTTTCTAGATTTATTATAACGATGTTTAATCAGACTATAGTATTAATGTCTAAATTGCGAGATCTGTATGTACTTGAAAAAAAGAAACGCTGTCCTGATTAATCTAAATATTATCGTAATCGAAGGTTTTATTCAAGACCAAAATCTTTGAATAATTTTGTGGAATTCGCAATAGTTGGATAGAAAATGTGTTGTTGTGGTCTTATGTAAGATAGCAAATGTTAAGACTTAAGAGGTTTACTTATATATCAACCAAAGAAAATATGTCACGGGTGCTGAAGTATATGCATCGCCAAATGATCCTTAATACGCGTATAGTTTCATGCAGACTAAATTGACTCGTATAGCTTGCGATGATTAACCTTTTATCCTCTTTGGGAGATGTTTAAAAAAAACACGAGAAACTTTTTAACTAATGATTTTATGAGCGAGCGTTTCAACTTTTTACAATAAAGTTTATAGTTTAGTTTCTTTAAATGTGAAGAATAATAATAAGTTAATAACGGAAAGACGAAATCGAGGTTGGAGTATAGATATGATTAAGTTGGGAGTAGTTATCAGCCACCAAGAAATACAATCCAAAGTAGCAAATCTACCTTTGTCTTAAGAAAACACGAATAAAATAGTTCGTTTTATTTAGGTGGAGATGAAGAACACACATCTTGACACGACTTATAACCATACTTCTTGTTTCCAAATAAAATTTATTTATATAATCTAAGCATATCTACTATATTTTATTCCAATTTGAAAACCTCATGATGTCATTATGACTTCTAGGGTTTCCTCGTTGAGTTAGATATGTATGTCACCCTGATATTGTTTAAAACAATACGAAAGAACAACCCAAAAAGATAAGTAACTACATATTTTATCATGGAAGATAATTATACGAAACGTTGATCATCTGTATAAAAATGTTGAATTAATCAAATTTGGATAAGATTAAGACACCCACTAGAACATAAATGTACAAGTTTCTGATTCGATGTGTATATTATCTCACTAAATCACTTCATATGAAGGTATGGGCATTCGGTTAACCATTTGGTTGTATTCGGTTTCGGTTATTTTAGATATAGTAATATAGTAACCATTTGGATATTTTAGAAATTTTGGTTCAATTCGGTTTCTTTCGGTTCGGTTTCGGTTCGGTTAGTTAAATAGGTAACCATAACTAACATAATTTATATTTAAATTAACCAAATTAACCTAATATAACCAAAACTAACCGAATATAACCAAAATTAACCAAATATACAATAACAAAAATATAAAAAAGGAAAAATATTGATTCAATTTTACAAAATAGTATTTAACTTTGTAAATTCAAAATAATAACATTTAAATATATTGATTATTCGAAATATTTAATTGTTTTATATTTTAAGTTTATTTTATAGTTTTGCATAATATTAAATATAGAATATTTGGTATCTTCTAGGTTTTCGAATATTTCGGTTAACCATTTAATTTTCGGTTCGGTTCGGTTTGATTTCGGTTAGTTTGGATATAGATTTTACTAACTATTCGGATATTTGAAGAATTTCGGTTTGGTTCGGTTTGGTTTTTTCGGTTCGGTTTCGGTCGGTTATTTAGTTATCGGTTATTTTGCCCAGCTCTATGAAAATCAATGAAGCGGGTCGTTGAATTATCTTCAGCGGTGACGACTGGTTGATAAATTGTTCAAAATGTTTGAAATTTATCAGATATAGATATGATTAAAGATGAAAATAATGACAGACTTTACAGAGCATACGCAATAAAGTGCGAATAGATACTTTACCATCTTTCAGAAAACCCAGACGCAAGTTTCTGAAAAAACTTCAATTATGAAACTAGTTCATTCGTTTAGCTTTGAAATAATTAAGCTTGAGTTCTAGCTAAGAAAACAATGAATGCATATACACAGCACAGGTAATTTAACAAAGAGCAAAATTACTTGAGAAAGACTAATTGATGAGATAACACTGAAATAAAACTATATTTTAACAACTTTATTCCAAAATATGTCTTGGTTCAACGAAAAAGACCATTATAAAATACATATCAATCAAATTTCGAGAAGCTCGATGGTCATAGTCTCTTAGAGAGACATAGGAATCATGAAACAAAAGTGTGACCCTCTAACCTGTCCGGTTGTAGCCTTTTTGTGTGTGCAATTGTATGGTGCAGGCCACTGGAATTTTCTTTTCATTGCATGAGAAACTATTTATAACACTAGTTCACTTTTGTTTTAATTTCCGTCCAATTCTAGTATATAAACTATTTATGAAGTCTTGTTGAGTATCATCATAGATAACTAAAATTATACCAAAAATTCATAAAGTTTTAAACTAGGCCAAAAAATGTTTTACTAAAAAAATCCATGTCCTTATGACACAAGGAAAACATACAATATATAAAACCATCGGGTCTCAGAGAAAGTTGGCAGTCTTGAGCTTGAATTCATCCAACAGAGCCTCAATGCTCATCACTTCGACTCTAAGCCAAACAGTCACCTGAAGAAGAAGAAGAAAAAAAAGCTATATGATTGACAGAGGCTTGATGCTCAGACATATATTGGAATAAGCATAAACATAACATGACTCTAACCTGTCCCCTTCTAGCGTCTTCGTCACCCACGACCAGTATGTAGTTGTACCGTGCAACTTGGGCTTCTTCCACCTACATATATATACAACAAAAATCATCATTCAAAATGTATACGGGAAATAACTATCCATATCTACAAATTAAATATTTCACCAAAACCCACACATATCTAACAAACAAGACTATTATATGGCTAAAAGAAAGTCAAATAAATGTTCCAGAAAATTCAAATATTTGAAACACAAATTAACAAGATGGATCACTGAAGTTGTTTGCCTATTGCATTGCATGACATACTGGTTCCAGTCAAAAGGCACAATAGTTGCTTGCAACCACCAATCGAAAATACCAAAACATAAACCTCAATCATTTGTGCTAAGGGACCTTGTAACAGTTACCTTCTCGCTGACGTTTCGATCTGTCGTGTCAGCATCAACATAGTAGCCAGCTTTGTGAATTTGATCTCTCACCTGTAAATTGAACAGATTAGACTCTGCAAATAATTAAGCTTGTAAAGAGTACATAGTCACGAATGTAAAACCTTGTCTGCGTAGGAACGATCATCCTTTGACGAAGAGCAAACTATGGCCTGGCGAGGACTTAGCCAGAAGGGCCATTTTCCTTTGCACTGTTCCAACAATATGGAAAACATACGCTCAACAGAGCCCAACACCGCTCTATGTATCAGCACAGGTTGCTCGCTCTTCGTTTCATCCTCAGCTGAGGATGAATATTCCAATGTGAAGGATTCAGGAAGTTGAAAATCAAGCTGTTATCAGGCAACAACAGAAACAACATACTAGATAACATACCAAGAGAAATGCAACGGGCAAAAGATAGAAAAGAAACTTAACAGAGTACTTTGGGAGCCTAACCTGTAAAGTAGCACACTGGAAATTCCTTTTCATTGCATCAGTTAATGTTATATCTATCTTTGGACCATAAATTTCACCGTCTCCTTTGTTTATCTGCAGAGAACATCATACTTTAGAACGAATGCATACTCTTGTGAGTATATAAGAAGCATGANTTGTGAATTTGATCTCTCACCTGTAAATTGAACAGATTAGACTCTGCAAATAATTAAGCTTGTAAAGAGTACATAGTCACGAATGTAAAACCTTGTCTGCGTAGGAACGATCATCCTTTGACGAAGAGCAAACTATGGCCTGGCGAGGACTTAGCCAGAAGGGCCATTTTCCTTTGCACTGTTCCAACAATATGGAAAACATACGCTCAACAGAGCCCAACACCGCTCTATGTATCAGCACAGGTTGCTCGCTCTTCGTTTCATCCTCAGCTGAGGATGAATATTCCAATGTGAAGGATTCAGGAAGTTGAAAATCAAGCTGTTATCAGGCAACAACAGAAACAACATACTAGATAACATACCAAGAGAAATGCAACGGGCAAAAGATAGAAAAGAAACTTAACAGAGTACTTTGGGAGCCTAACCTGTAAAGTAGCACACTGGAAATTCCTTTTCATTGCATCAGTTAATGTTATATCTATCTTTGGACCATAAATTTCACCGTCTCCTTTGTTTATCTGCAGAGAACATCATACTTTAGAACGAATGCATACTCTTGTGAGTATATAAGAAGCATGATCAGTAAATAGTATACATACAAGAAACGGTTTTCCAAAATCTTTCAGCGCTTTTTCAAGTGCTACTTCAGCTTTGTCCCATTTTTCCAAATCTCCAATGTACTTCTTTGGCCGCTGAAATTGAAAATAACATGAAACAATAAGATAAAAGGATCCTATCACGCAAATTGTGTCAGATTTTGTAGAAGAAATCTGCAAATATATCCTACCGTTGAAAGCTTTAGCTCATAGGTAAATCCAAACACTGTGTAAACATAGTCAACAAAATCCAATATACCCTTCACTTCTTCAACCTGAAAATATACAGCATACGTATAAACAAGAAACTAAGATGATAAGGAACTCCAACGTTGCCAGATAAGAAAACAAATATCACAAACCTGCGTCGCTCTACAGAATACGTGTGCATCATCCTGAAAAAGAAATATGCGAATGTCAAACAAATATGCAACATGAAAAGGAGCAAAGAGCAAGTTGACAAGTAGGCTCTTAATGTTACTGCTAGAGTGCAGGAACTTTTTCTGTTCTACTAGTACTAAGCTCTGGTTTTACGTTAAAGCCCGCTGTTCAGGAATTTTTTTCAACTCGTAATGAAGTTAAACTAAACCATTGTTTCTCTCCTAACTTACTCTAGCAAAAACCTTAAAGCTGTACTAGTTCGCCTCTTATATAAAGTAATCATTTATTTTCGAAACAAAATTTGAAACAAAAGGTACCTGTTGGAACCGTCGGACACGGGTCAACCCACTAAGAGCTATACTTTCCTCATTTCGATGTAACGCACCAAAGTCAGCCAGTCTAATGGGTAGTTCTATATATATACCATACCATAAAAAATGTTGTCAGCAAAGATAGACTTTACAACTATATGAGTAATTAAGATTGGTAAAGAAAAGCATTAATTCTCCATAGCGTCTCTGTCCAAAAAGTCACAACTATAATGAGATCAAACTGTACTAAAAAGAAACAGAGCCCCTAACCTCTATATGACCGAACTCTGTGTTGGAACATCAAGCAGTGACCATGGCAATTCATAGGTTTGAGCCCGAATTTTTGCTTGTCAATCTGCGCAAGGAAGAATAGAGAAAATCATTTCACTTCACATGTTATAATGTTAAAAACCTAGAGCTTACAAATGGGCTAGCTAGTTGCCAAAATAAGAAGACTATTGAGCTTTTGCATGCACTCTTACATCGAACGTGAACATGTTTTCCTTGTCGTTTTCAGCAAGTCCTGATGTTTCCCAGAGTTTCATGTTGTACACATTTGGTAAAATGACCTGCCAAATCCAATGCTATAAAATTTAGCAACCCCTCTCCCCCCAGCACATACTCGTCAAGTGTGTTAAATAGTGAAAATGAGAAAGAAACCTCAGTGTAACCCCTTTTACAATATTCTGCCTTGATGAATTTCACCAACTTGTCATATACGCGAGCGCCAAGTGGGAGGAAGAAAAAACTTCCAGTACTGAATGTATATAATCAGTTTCGTCAAATATAAATAAAGAGGAACTAACAAACAAGCACGAAATTGTATATTAATTAGAACTGAAAGAACGAACCTGAATGGGTGAGAAAAGAAAAGCTCCTGTGAAATAAGAAAGTCCTGCAGATAAAGATAATCAAAACAATGCAAAGTCATATGTTTATGAAGATTTTTAAAATGTTTTTTTAACAAGTGCTAGTACCTTGTTGCTCATTATCAGGATAAGATATCCCATACACTCTCTCCAAGTCTTTTTTTTTTTTTTGATCAAACACTCTCTCCAATTCTCTGTTATCTTTCCGGTAAGCTGGTGACGCCTGAGATAAATAGAACATGCGTTAAACTTGGAAAGCATAAGAAAACAGACTAGAGTTTGTAATGTTGTAGATAGAGTTGGAGAATGTTCACCTTCAAACACTTGAAAGCTTTCACAAAGGAAGTATTTGGTATATGTGGTCCAGGACACAAATCAACCAAGGGGCCACATCTGTAGACTGTAATTGTCTTTTCTTTAGCCAAGTCGCCATTGATGATTTCAACCTATATATGATAATTAATTCACAGCACAAGTATGAGTCTAATATAAAGGTTGAATGATATTTTATATATCATTTGACTTAAAATTAACCCACCTTAAAGATATTATCAGAGAACATCTCAAGTGCCTGATCCTTGGTCACTTCAATCCTTTCAAATGGTTGTCCTTCCTGCCATCAATGTAAGAAGATATATATTACTTGGCAAACATATTACAACATCTTATACTCTACTGCAAGGAAGATCTGACTGATCAAATATAAATAAATAAGACTATAGAAGAAGCAATACCCGAACAGCTTTTGCAACACCTGCTTCGATGTTTGGAAAGTGACTGTCGTTTAATCCCAGATTGCCATAGTAGAAAGCATCGTAATAGAAACCCTGCAATAACAAGCCACTACTAACATCAGAGAGAGCCTCACATTACATATGAAATAACAATAACCAAGCAATATGGATTCCGAGCAAAAGAAACAGAGGAAAAAAAAAAACAGAACAAAACAAAACAGTGACTCCTCTTAATTACCTCATGTCTGGTTTCGCAGGGACCGAGGCAAAGCTTGCACCCATACTCCTGCTCGAGAGCCTGGCCGAGAAGGTGAGCACTAGAATGCCAGAAAGTATCACGACCTTGGTCGCTGTCAAATCTGAAAATCTCTATCGAACAATCACCTTCCAGGGGTCTATTCATGTCCCACAGGACACGATTAACCGAGGAAACGAGGGCAGATTCTGCCAAACCCCTAGAAATCTACCCTGTAATGTCCATTGGAGTGGTCTCCCATCTCTTCCCTTCTTTCACGATACCGTCTGGGAGAAGAGTAACCCTAGAAATTGCAGTCAAACAAATTAAAAACCAGGAAACTAAGAAATTGCAAAAAACAAATTTAGTGCACCCTAATGTATTCTGAAAGCATCGTATTTACTTGATCGGATCGTGTGGGAGAGATTGAAGCTGCTCGAGGTGATCGGCTTGGATTTGCTGGAAGAGCCTGATACGCTTGGAGATGACTGATGAGAGGTAAGCCTCATCCTTGGGAGGAAGAAGATGATTCGCCATTGATAGAGGAGTTAAGCAGAGAACGAAAGACAAAGAGAATTACTGTAAGAAAGTAGAAGCAGAAGAAACTGAAGAAGATGACGTTGAGAGGCTGAGAGCAGCAGAGGTGTTGTACAGCTACAAGCCTACACCACACAAAAAGACAAAAATAATAAACTTGGGGGTCAAGTTTTATTGTAACTTTCCTTTTTCCTTTTTGTTATTACATAATTTCCTTCTCTATTAGTATTTGTTTTTCCTTTTTTTTTTTTTTTAGTTTATTACTAGTAGTAATTGAATTGCAGCTTTAAATGCAAATTAAAATTGTTGACTAGATTTTTATTCTTTTTTGGCGTGATTTTCTTTTAATTAATTAGTAGTATTTATTTTTGTTGCATTCTCTTTTCTTTTTTCTTTTTTTTTTAATTAAAACCTTTTCAACATTTGTAGATAAAATATTTAAAAACATATCTAACAGTTATGAATAGGGTAATATTATCCAAAGGCCCATTAGGCCTATAATTAATGTGGAAGCTAGAATCAGTTATCAAGTTGTAATAACGAAATAGATCTGACAAAATGCCAATATTCACGAGATGATATGGATTAGAGAATTCATAGTTAAGCACTCAATTTATTTTTGATGATAAAATTCTAAATACAATCTTTTTAAAATAGTTTGAAATTAAACGATCATGTGCACTTGCTTGTAGATACGATTATACTCTCTCCGTTTCAAAATATAAGATGTTTTGAGTGAAAGCACGCAGATTAAGAAATAACCACTTTAAAAAACTTTAACCAATCATAAAAAGACTACATAAAATAAATAATAAGAAAATATAAAAGTAATCTAAAAATTACCTAGAAAGTTGAAAACATCTTATATTGTGAAACAAAAAAAATTCTAAAATATCTTATATTATAAAACGGAGGGAGGAGTATAATATTACCTCTAAAAACTAACTTTTGGACATGGATTGTTTTTGTCAGAGCAATAAGACCAAACTAAACGACCAATGGATTATGGAGTTCTATAATTTTCTCCCAGTAAACACGGATTCAGAGAAACCCGAAGTGATAGACAATTCAAGAAAAGACGAAGAAGAATATTTCGATCAATACAACCGAATTAGTAACTAGAACGTGTTCCCTTTTTCGATTTTTTTTTATCTGTTGAAAACTCTGCCTCTCAGGGTTTATGTTAATTACTTCGTACCACATGTACTATAATTAAGGTGGATCATATGTTAATTAAATGTAGAGATTACTAATCTTTTGTTAGAGCTCTTGTGCCAGATGTGAAAATTAATTAACACTGTCCCAAAACTATATTTTAACACCTTATTTTATTTCCAATATATGTATGTCTTTTTTTTTTGTCAAAATATATGTATGTCTTTGGTTCATCCAAAAAGACCAATACAAAATAAATACATTCATATCAACATAAATTAAATAAATACATTCATTCATATCAACCTTCAGAACTTTTCCTTTTTTCTTTTTGTTGTTATTACATAATACCTTTTCGTATTTTAGTAGTTTTCTATATATTCTTTTGGTTTATTTCCAGTTGAATTGTAGCTTTTAATGCAAATTGAAATATATATAGCATATTTCTTTACTTTTTTTTTGTGTGTGAGTTTCTTTCCTTTATTTTGTTAAATTTTATATTCTCTAGTTTTATTAATTTTGTTCTAAACCATATCTAACAATAATTCCCAATAATATCCAAGGTATACCATTATACCTATTTATTATGTGGAAGCTAGAACCAGTTTCAAGTTGGGCTTATTTTGGTCTAATTTTGAGCTCTCAAAGGAGCATCAGGCGTGTTGATGTAGAAGATAGAACCAGTGTCAAATTGGATGCAACTTTCAAGTGGTGGTGTAAATAGCGAAATTAGATCTGACAAAAAGGAAAAAAGTGACATTGAGATGAGACCTTTCCTATATTTACAAGCAAGCATCACTTTTTATAAAATTTTAAATTTACTTTTCTGGAATTAGGAAAACAAAAAATATAAGCAAAATCATTAACACTGTAAATTTCCCAAAATCTATATTAAAACAAAACAAACCCCAGACAAATTCTCACATTAAACAACATAAATTATTTGGTTGTATGCTTATTTTAAAATTATTAAAATTAACCAAAAATTAGTATGTCACCATTTATATACATTTCATATTTGAAAATTTTCTGATAACACGCCATATATTATAATAATCACGAGATATGCATAAGCTGATTTTGTTTTGGAATTATATTAAACGGTTGCATATATAAAAACAAATATATACACACAAATTAATCAATAAATAAATAAAATATACGAAAATATAATCATTATACAAAAACTGTATCATCATCATCAGCTTGAAATCACTCTCTCTCATCCTTCTTCCCCGCGCACTGTAGTCTCTTCTCTCTTTCTGAGAATGTCTTCGACAACAATCGGAGTGCACACCAGACTCCGACGAGCTAGGAACCAAACAATCCGTCACCTGGAAGCCGCCGAAGATGATCCGCCGTTGAGCCACGTCGTTCTTCCGATTTCTCAGCCTAATATCTTCTGTAACTCCGCAATGTCTTCCTTCTTTCTCCTCCCGGCTTCCTCCTCCTCCAACTCCAACGAAACCGCGAAAAAGAAACCGTACCAAACGGCGTCGTTTCGAGGGATGGGATGCACTGCCGCTGCAGCAGCTCAGCAAGTTTCTGTTCCTTCCGTGATTCGCTCCTCCGCGGATTGGGATGCCAGAATTAGAAAAGATAAGAAGAAGCAGACGAAGAAGAATAAGAGCAAGAAGAACAGCTACGAAGATGGTTCGATTAGGATTTTGAGCGAGGCTAGAGACGTCGTTGCTGGTGGTTGCGTCTCGGTTCCTGATGTTTGGTGCGGACCTGGATTAGGGTTCTCGACGGATGCTGTTGTTGATCGATCCGTCGACCCTCCTCGGAGAAGGAATCTTCCGTCGTCTCGTCGCAAAATTGATGTGGATAACAACATTTTTAACCACAATACTGAGGTAAATTTAGATGAATTTACCACTGATCTTTTTTGAGTATTTGGTGATGAATTTAGTATTAATTATAATTTAGGAGTGTTATTGGGATTTGACTTTGAGCAAATTGTTTAGTTTAAACTGTTTGGAGTGGTTGTAGTTAGCTCTATGATATTGCTGGGCCTTGTTGGTTGGTCTATTAAATTTGTGTTTTTCTGGTTTTGGATTCTCTTTAGACAATCACAAGGGTCTACTTTAGTAGTAGAGATTCTCTATTATTAGTTTTTATTTCATATGTGAGGGATAATGTTAGAATATACTTTGTTTGATGTGTGTGTGTGGTGGTCCTCTGGGTTTGATAGGAAATAAACAAATCAAAATTGAGAAGAACTCTGGTTTGGTTAGAGGATGGAATATTAGCATGCTTCTGTCTTGTTTGGTTAGAGGATGGAATCTTAGCATTGTTTAAGCTTATGTATGGGTTCATTTTGTTAGGGAAGTTTCTTGGGATTATGTTTTGTCTGAGTATTTTTTGTTTATTCAGTTTCAGAGGACTTGAAAGTTAGGACCCTTTTGTGTATGTTTCAACAATGATAATGGGATGCTACGAATGTTTGCAGGGTTCTTCTGTTCTTCTGACATCATCACGCGCTGAACCAACACTGTTATCAAGTAGATGTCGTAGCCAACTTCAACGCTCTTACCCTGATGATCTTACCGAGGTAGAATGTTCTTGCCGAATAGTTTGCTCATCTTTCGAACTTTCTTATATCTCTGGTATATGTGATAGACTACCCCTGACTTTACTAACTGATCACACTCAACACTGTTTTAAGGTTTGACTTGTTACTTCGGCTAAATATTTTATATGGTGCTGTAAACTGTTTTGGATGGCTAATAGCTAGTTATATTATAAAACCATGCAGCCAGTGTAGTCATGTTAAATTAATCCTGCTTTTCACTGACAGATGATGATGCTCCAGAATGGTTTTGTCATGGGAAAAATAACAGATTTGCGTGATCACTACCACGAATTGAGGCTCGATGTTGATAACATGTCATACGAGGTATGTTTTCTCAAAATCTCATGAGACAAGAGTTTACAATTTCATCTTGTCAACTTTATCGAGAGTGTTTGCTTTGACCTACACAGCAACTTCTTGAGCTTGGTGATAGAATTGGTTATGTGAATACTGGACTTAAAGAAAGCGAGATACATCGTTGTCTTGGGAAAATCAAACCTTCCATATCACATACTCTTGCTGACAGAAAATGCAGCATCTGTCAGGTAAAGTCATGATTTAGAGGTCAATGGCTTCTCAAAACTTTAGTCAGATTATTACTGTGGGATCATGAGTTTCATATTGCGCGATTCTCGTTGTTTGATGATTACAGGATGAGTATGAGAGAGAGGATGAGGTTGGAAAATTGAACTGTGAACACAGTTTTCATGTCCATTGCGTGAAACAATGGCTATCGAGGAAGAATGCTTGTCCGGTCTGTAAGAAGACAGCATACTTCAAGTCATAAGAGTTAAGAGAGAGTTGTATCTCTTGTCTGGTTTATGATACCTCAAGATCTTTCATTTAAGCTATCTCCCTGTATAGATCTGAATCATCTGATGCTGTATTCATATTTGTTTTGTTTTTGGATTTAGCAATCATCACAATTATGTTTTTACTGTGTTTCTCAATCTTATTATTTTGTTGAGTCTATTTATGACTATGTGATTGAAATACTACTTTTACAACACTTGTAAGAAGAACAAGAGTTTGAAACTATGTTCTGTATCCTTGGTAGATTTAAGACTCTGGTAGAGAGTAATTTAATATATAACGCCTGCAACTAAGATATAAGACGGTGTTTTAACGTCTGGATCGAGACTTCGGATTTTAACAAAGAAAAGAAATTAATCAAAACATATCTCTTCGAGGCTACCTAAAATCAACATGATATTAGTAGAATATACTCCAAATGTTGGTATGTATTAATTTATCTGTGAAGTTGGAACTCAACCCACACTTTGTGTTTTGTTTCAGGACATGAGAAAAAGTGTTTCGGATAGACGAGAGAACACATTACATTAATCTTATCCAAACGAGTTTTACATGAGATCAAAGTATTTAGGACTTGCAACATCTAAGAAAAGTAACATAATATAAGAAGACTCTTCTTTTACATAGAGAACCCTTCGACTAACATCTTGAATATCGGGTACATGCTGAGATTCTTGGCAATGTAGGGAAAACACCATTATTACTTGCCATTGGTTTTGCCTAGAGATGTGAAGCTCAATCTGCAAATAATCAGACAAACAAAACGCAAACAATCTTTGTCAAAATCCAAAAATGCAGAGTTAAAAGAACAGTGAGAGTACAAACAGACAGAAAACCACTTACTTAATTATCGGTTTCCGCTGTTGTACTGAAGCTCTATGTGCCGCCTCAGGCTGTCGCATGGGAAGAACCTTCCAAGATAAGAAAAATCAGACAAGAACAAGATCAAGAGACCAGTTTATGTACCCGAAAATTGATAAGGAAAAAATAAGAAACCTCGAGTTCTTCCACTGCTTCATTGGAGAATAGAGAGCCATTCAAAGCAGTAGCTTCCAATGGAGGTATAGTTGCAGTAACCATCGAGATTGCATCTTTGGGAGTTATCTGCTGTATCATTTGATTCCCAAAATCACCAATTTCTTCAAGCTCCTCAGTTTCTTGACTAGGAGCTTGAGGAGTGGCTATCTTCTCTATTGGTGGATCCTTACTGAAAACATTATCTACTTGATCCTTACTAATATGATCAGATTTACCGTTTGTACAATAATCTTTCATAGGACTTGAACAAATGGATCCAACAGATGGATTCGGGCTCCCGCCTTCAGAATTCTCTACAGGTACTGAAACAGCAACGTGTTTAGAGGGCCTTGGCTGATCGGTCAGTGTTTCATCATGTCCCCATTTTCTCTTCTTCCCATCTCCTGGACTGTTCGAACCAGCTTTACTTTCAGAACTCATTTCAGTCGTAGTTGTATGAGAAACTGTTGCACTTGATGTAGAAGAATTTCTATGCTCTGAACGGCGTTTGCTGTCCCATGTTCCTTTAGAGGTATGTGAAGGTCTAATTCCACCAGGATACACAAAATTAGGTAAGCTTCTCCGCTTTATATGGCTGACACTAATCTCCATCCCGGGAATCCACAACATGTAACCGTTAACTGTGTGTTTAAACTCCTCGACCGTTCTTCTAATATCAAATTGTTGCTCGCCTTCTGCTGCAGGAACTCCTTGTTTACGCTGCAGACCCATGAAGTAAGAGCAATGGAGTGGTCGGGATGAGTCTTGAAAATCATGGGGATGAGGGTGGCATTGAAGCTTATCATAAGTATGTCTCTCGATCTGAGATTATAATGAAAAAAATCCAAGTCAAATCATTATAGAATCAAAATCAGGAGAAACTATTCCGATTTGAGAAAACAGGACATTTTACCTTCAGTGTGAGCTGCCGGAGACGTGACTCAACCCAGCCTTTCCATTTTCTTAGATCATCGACATTTGCAGCAGAGATGTCTATCTGAAGATAGTTTTTATACGCTTCAAAAAATGCAAATGGCTCAAAAAGGGTATCCCAATCAGCTTTGTTTGTTTCCATAGCCTGCATGACATCATGCCGTTTTAATAAGTCATTGAATCTGCATAAAAGCCTACCATTTGAACTTACTGTATTTGAATCTTACCTCACATATTTCTTTTCCTCTCTGAAACTCTCCTGTCATAATCCGCAATGTACTTGCAGAGACATTATAACTGGAGTTCATACCAGGATAAGCGGGAGTAATGATGGGCATTATATGCGACCGGTCCTTTGGGTTTCTTCTAGGGTCCCAAACTTGAAGACC
>NC_025687.1:8128184-8128679 GCF_000633955.1 Camelina sativa
TATTTGGAACCAGACGCAAGATTTGGTCAGTAACTCTACAACCATTAAGGCTCCGAACAGTTTGCTCATCAGCATTCTGTAGAATGGAATCTTGTGATATATCTAAGTCCTGCACCATTAACATCGGGCAAATAACACAATTAAGATTCCATATGAGGAACACAATCAGAGCTCCATATTCAGAATACCTATTTTCTAAGAGATCCCCTCATAACATTCATTTAAATTCATGAACATAATGTAAACTGCGTAATAGCGTGAAACTAAGTGATTCTAATCAGTAAGGATGGGCTTAGTGAGGATCATATCTAAACGTTAAAACAAAACAATCCATAAAATGGAATCTACGTCCTAATCCTCATTAATCAACCAATCATCTCACTGTAAGCCAGAAATTACCTCAGGTATAACCCAGAGTGGAAGTTGTGCATAAAGGAGATCTATAGAAACTCCATTAAGTTTGAATCCCATCAATGGAACATGAGCATCAGGCAC
>NC_025687.1:8135380-8157113 GCF_000633955.1 Camelina sativa
TGTAAGCCAGAAATTACCTCAGGTATAACCCAGAGTGGAAGTTGTGCATAAAGGAGATCTATAGAAACTCCATTAAGTTTGAATCCCATCAATGGAACATGAGCATCAGGCACAGGGTGCAGTTCAGTTACTTCAGGCATTTCTGACAGCATTCTTTGTAGTTCACCAAAGAAATCACCCTAAAGGGAAATACGAAGATGAATATTGAACACAATAAATCGACAGAAGAAATATACAACTACATATACATAGATGCAAGAGGTTATAGTACTTCTCTAGTTGCATGTCTAGGTCCCACACATAAAGTATCTATATCAGCACCAGGTCCATGTACCTATTTGAAAATGTAAAACGAACAGTTATAGGAACATTCAATATACTAGAAATTGGTGACAGTAAGAGCAATCAAACTTGAAAAGGAACTCTTTTAGGACACTGAAAATTTAAGAATGAACTGTTCTCACCAAGGACACCCTATTGTGTCCTAGGTTTACCAACAATTAAAAATGACTGAAAAGCTCAATTCAGATGTAATTCAAGTGTCAAATATAACATTGATCTCAATACTTTTAAATGCACGCAAAGAGCATGTGAAGACAAGTGATACCACTTCCCACTCAGAAACATCTCAAGACAACAGAAATAAAACACAGCTTTCACCAATTCACATCGTTCCTTTTCCCTCTACACCAAATATTTAGCAATACAAGAAGAATGACTAAAACAAAGCTAAATCTTCTATATCGTTACCCCTAGTCGATAAGAACCGAAAGTAAATATCTTTGCATTCGCCTCATGAAGCAGCTGATCATTCAACCCTTTGGCCCGGCTGATTGTTTTAATCCATGTTTTTACAATCTGGACACATAAACAACGAAGATCTATCATCACAAAACATGGATGAAAATCAACAAGCACAAGTTCTTAGGATTCGAAAATACTACAAAACCTGATCTAGTATCCCCAGAACCTCCTCCCTTTTAACAGCTTCCTCGTTACTCTCGTACAATCCAACATCTTGCAAGTACTGAACAACCAAGTAACAACAAATATAATAATCAATCAGTATAAACCTTAAAGATACAAGTATTTCAATCATAAACTTAAGAAACTAGAAAACCGAAGCATAACAAGACACATGCTATATAAGATATCAGAAGAAACCTTCTCAAGCTCTCTTGTCTTAATCACATCAAGCTCCGATGGTCCTCCCAAAGAGATAGGTTCTGTAATGCCAAACCTTTGCCCATTTTGCTGGACACTAGCCATAGATCTTACTTACTTTGTTCTTTCCTCTCTTTCTTTTTTTCACTCTTATTTTTTTTTTCCCTTAATATTTCAATCAGATTCTACCGAGTATAAAAAAATTTCAATCTTTTTTTTTTCTCAACAATTTTTTTTTGCCTGAATATTAATCGAATAATGTAAAGCTAAAAAAACGAAGACGCAGAGAAGATTACTATGGAGAAATTGTTGATCATACAGAATACAAAAATCAAAAGGCTTTTTTTTGCTAAATTAAAAATCAAAAAGCAACAAAAAACACAACACAAGGGAATCTCATACAAAAGTAGCCAAACGAGTCGGGAGGCTCTTCGCGGGAACAATCCCTTAAACCCTACTCCGATTGAATTGGTAATATAACGAGCGAACAGCAGAAAGTCTCGGCCTTTGAACACCAGATTGATCGATTCGAACTGGGTCCGGTCGGTGGAGTCGATCTCAGACGATACACGACGAATTGATTCTCCGGCGAAGTGAAGAAGAAACTATTTTCCCCCAAAATTCTCGTGGCGGAGTTTCTAGGTTAGGGTCGCAACTTCTCGCGTTGGGTGGGGTGGGGTTGCGACAAAGAGCACTCGGGCCACACACATATATACGATTTATGGGGAGATTAGGGGACGGACCTTTTGATATTCCCACGAGAATTAAACCGTCTTCCTATACCTGACCCGATTATATATCCGGTTTCTAATAATTAAAAACCCGACCCGTTACTATTTACAATTAAACAATACAAATTGAGATTTTCTTGAAATAAACTACACATAATTTCTACTTATTTTTTCGGTTTGCTTTAATTAATAACTTTCCATTTGATTTAGTTTGATTAGAAAAACAACTCATAAATATAAACCAAATCATATATATCATATACTATTATTTAAGCTTGAATTCTAATTAACGAGACTATAACTATTTTTATGTAGAATTCGTGGATACCAAAAGATCTAAAAATTAAGAAAAATTGAATAAAAAGAAAAATTTTATTCCAAAGGAATTGGATTATATGAGAGAGAAAGAAGATTATTATATACTTTTTTAGAGCATACGAAATATCCAAGTTTTTCAAGTCGTAAAACGCTCGGATCATTTTAATATTATGTTAAAAAAATATATGTTGTTGGAAACTTGTTCTATTTTCTCGGCCATAAAACTTGTCACTTAACCTTTACAACAACAAATTACTATAACCGAATTTCCGCTATAGCGCGGAGGAATATTTATTTATATATAATATAATTTATATTAAAAGTAGCAATAAACTTAAAATATTGTAAAATATATTATTTGTTAAAAGTATAACATGAAAAATTGCATCGGCAAAAATATTATTACTAATCGACTCTTTTTTTTTGACAAACCCGCTCTATAATATGATTGTAAATTTTGCAAACTAATATTGATGTATATGAAACCATAAATAATATTGATGAAATTGTATACATACCTGCATGGCATAATAACGTGTGAGTTTTATAGAATTGCATATTTTATTATTGTAAACACATATAGATCGGTTTGCCCTATTAAACAAATAACTATGTAAATAAATTGAAAATATACAAATCCTATTATGTTATTAAAAATCCAAATAATAATTTACAATATCATATTGAAAATGAGGAAGAGATAATGTGAAAAAGACGAGATTTTTAAAACTTAAATTAAGGGGAGGTATTGGTTTAGGATTTAGAAAAATTTTTAATGACTATGTTCTTGCCGATTGTTAGAATCATAGAAAATTGAAAGTTAAAAATGAAGAATGGACCAAAGGCGACAATCTCGTACCCAGAGGAGGAATGTTTGACCAGGTGAACTACTGCAATAACGATTTATTTGTCATCTCCACGCACTCCACTACAGTGAACGACTTCAAATCTACGACCCGATGGAGCGATGGGTCTACGGAAGAGGAAGAGCTATCTTTCTCTTTTGTATTCTTGAACTGTTCTCAATTATTTGCTTTTTTTTTCTGCTGTTGTTATTCCTAGCTTTTAAAATGGTTGTATAAGTATCTTTGGGTTCAATAATATATTATAGATTGAAAGAAATCTCTCGATGACACATCATCATGCCACATCTACTATCTACATATAACTTATTATTTTATTATTTTTTTGGATAAAAATTAAATATTTTATTTATATATGAAAACAACATATTTCCACTTATCACATTAAGTAATTAGTTATAAAATTATATCAAAGATCAAATAATTTAAATTTCATTAAAATGATAGAATTTAGAATTATTTCATATTTTACATACTATATTTATGATTAATTATAATGGAAAAGTAAGTAGAAAATAATGTTTAAAATGTATATATTATTGTTCACGCAAATAAGAAATATATACCAAAATCAAAATGATAAAAACATTTGAAGAATTTTTTTGATTAATTATCATAAATAAAAAATACAGATGCAAAAAATTGGTATTAACTCGATCACTATTTATTATGTCAAAACAAAAAAGTCTTTATTAATTGATTATATCGACCATTTTTTTTTTTTTTTTGGGTTGGCAATTGTTAACGTCAAGAATTAGTTCTTCTTCTTACTAAAATTAATTATTACTAGTACATTTGACTTTTTCTTGTTAAAATCCAGAACGTAACAAATAGTACCTTCAATTGTCTTGTTATTTCCACTGTACATATTTGTAGTTATTACAGTTAGAGATACTAGGATCTCTATTTTTTTTTTTTGTCAAGTGTCAACGATCTCTTAATCTGTTTTGTAAGGTAATTAGGCTTAATTGATACTATTTAATTTTTTTTCTTCCCATGAATATGTCCGCTAGTAAAGGAAGAAGAATCGTAACATTATAAGGATCACAATCAAAAGATCCGTGCTTTGAGTTTACGAGAAGAATAATAAAAATTCTCATCTTTTTTTTTTTTCCCCGATCATGAATGTGAGAGACGATGAAAAAACTCCGGCGGAGACTCACGTCGGAGCAGAAAAGAACAAACCACCGGGAGATAAAAAATGGCGATTTAATTCTCCTCTGGCTCAAGTGACTTTGATGGGATTCGTCTGTTTCTGTTGTCCAGGAATGTTCAACGCTCTCTCCGGCATGGGAGGCGGTGGTCAGGTAGATCCAACCGCCGCTAACAACGCTAACACCGCCGTTTACACCGCTTTCACCGTTTTCGGGGTTTTAGGCGGCGCGTTTTACAACGTCCTCGGTCCACGGCTCACGTTAGCCGCTGGTTGTTCGACTTACGTTCTCTACGCCGGATCTTTCCTCTACTACAACCATCACCACCACCAAGCTTTCGCTATCGTCGCCGGAGCTTTACTCGGATGCGGCGCTGGACTTTTATGGGCCGGAGAAGGAGCTGTGATGACGTCATACCCTCCGCCGCATCGGAAAGGCACTTACATCGCTTTGTTCTGGAGCATCTTCAATCTCGGCGGCGTCATCGGCGGATTAATCCCGTTTATCCTAAACTACCACCGTAGCTCCGCCGCATCTGTCAACGACTCGACGTACATAGCCTTCATGTGTTTCATGTTCGCCGGCGTTCTCCTCTCGTTCGGAATCCTCCCTGCAAACTCTGTTATCCGTAACGACGGATCCAAATGCTCCGCCGTGAAATACTCCCGTCCGTCCACCGAAGCAGCCGCCGTCCTCCGGCTATTCCTCGATCGGAAAATGCTCCTCATCGTCCCAGCGGCTTGGGCTAGCAACTTCTTCTACAGCTACCAGTTCAACAATGTGAATGGACTTCTCTTCAACTTAAGAACCAGAGGATTCAACAACGTCTTCTATTGGGGAGCTCAAATGGTTGGTTCTATCGCGATAGGTTACGTGATGGACTTCAGCTTTCAAAGCCGGAGAGCTCGAGGATTCGCCGGAATATCATTAGTTGCGGTGGTCGGAACCGCGATATGGGGCGGAGGGTTAGCGAATCAGCACGGTTACTCGTTGAACAATCTACCGGAGAAGAAACTTGATTTTAAAGATTCAGGGGTCGAATTCGCGGGACCGTTCGTGTTATATATGAGCTATGGATTCTTAGATGCCATGTATCAGAGTATGGTGTATTGGTTGATAGGAGCATTGGCTGATGATTCACAGACTTTGAGTAGATACAGTGGATTCTACAAAGGAGTGCAGAGTGCAGGAGCTGCAGTGGCTTGGCAAGTGGATACTCGTAAGGTTCCGTTAATGTCACAACTTATTGTTAATTGGTCACTCACTAGTGTGAGTTATCCACTACTGGTGCTTCTTGTGTACTTGTATGTCAAAGACCAAGATAATAATGATGATGATGATAGTGGTAATAAGGTTTAGAGAGTACGTAGTATATGGAAGAAGATTAGAATATTGTGTAACTTTCGATTTTTAGTGCAATTTTTTAAGATTCTCGTTGAAATAATGGAGCTAGCAAACAAAGATTTGAGTCTGTAAAATGTCTCTATTCATTTTTTGTCAACTGAAATGTCTCTATTCTTTCATGGTAATTGAGTGGTCCACATAACTTTTGTTTGAGTCTGTTTTTTGATTAGTAGTGGCGTCGTAGAAGTCAGGTTGTCTAGAGATGAAAACATAACAGAGCATATATACAAGTTGGTGTATTACGCGCCAGTCGCATCCTTATCGAATATGCAATTCCCATATTAACCTTTTCAGAAAATGCACAAAGCTAAGGATTAAAGACAGAAAACTTACCCTCAGATAATAAATTACAAAACTTGAAATGTGTTAATGTGAAAAAACATTGTAGGCCTCTCTTACATGATCCGGTGTGCACTGTTCAGAGTGGATAGATAATCTTGGGAAAATTTGGGCACGGCTCTGACCGACTAGAACTAGAAGACGACGAGTTGCGCACGGCTTTGACCAATCAACACACCGCTATCACCATATTTCTATCCTGTATACTTCTATCTTTGAACAGTTCTTGAAATCTGGATCAACAATTCAACATAGACAACACATTATTTTATTTAATCATCGGATTCCATGGAGACCAAACAGAGTATACCTCTCCTCACACCTTATAAGATGGGACCCTTCAATCTTTCTCACAGGTACCTCTAATGTCTTTGCCTCTTTCTGCTAAACCTTCCACTAGTCCATAGTCTTTGTCGATAATTGTTGCTGCCTGTAATCTTTGAAATGCAATCAGGGTTGTTCTGGCGCCATTGACGAGATCAAGATCGTATGGTAACATTCCTCAGCCTCATGCCAAGTTATATTACACTCAGAGAACAACACCTGGTGGTCTTCTTATTTCCGAATCTTGTGTAGTGTCCGAGACATCATTGGGGTATATATAACTCTTGTGGATTGTAATATTCTTAGCTTACAGTTCAAACTAAACCACTATCTTTGCTTTAACATGTGAGCTATGTTTTTGAAGTTATCCGGATATACCTGGTATATGGACCAGAGAGCAAGTGGAAGCATGGAAGCCCATTGTGGATGCTGTTCATTCGAAAGGCGGCATCTTCTTTTGCCAGATTTGGCATGGTGGCAGGGTTTTTCATCAAGGTTTCCCACTAAATTGCTTTCTCCTTAATTATTGTATACTAAAAAAACCAAAAACACCAAAAACATTGAGGCTTTAAATTCTTGCCTTGTATACTTATTTGCTCTGTTCTTTAGACCAGCCAAATGGAGAAGCTCCTGTCTCCTCTACAGACAAGCCATTGATGTGCAAGAACATGTATGGAGGTCAGTTTATGCCTCCAAGGCGGTTAAGGACTGAAGAGATTCCCGCCATTGTCAACGACTTTAGAATTGCTGCAAGAAATGCGATGGAAGCTGGTAAGCAAAGTCTTTGGATGTTAGATGTAATGAAATGGAAGTGAAAGCTAATCAAGACACTTCACATATATAAGTACAGGCTTTGATGGAGTGGAGATTCATGGCGCACACGGTTACCTGATTGATCAGTTTCTGAAAGACAAAGTAAATGACAGAAGTGACAAATACGGCGGGTCACTAGAGAACCGGTGTAGATTCGCTCTGGAAGTAATCAAAGCAGTGGTGAGCGAGATCGATTCAGATCATGTAGGAGTCAGACTCTCGCCGTTCGCAGATTACATGGAGTCTGGAGACTCGAATCCAGAAGCATTAGGACTCTACCTGGTGCAAGCTATGAACACGCATGGAATCCTTTACTGTCACGTGGTTGAACCTAAAATGAAAACCCTTGAAGGAAGCTTCGAGTGCACGGAATCGCTTACGCCGATGAGAAATGCCTTCAAAGGCACGTTCATAGTGGCTGGAGGTTATTCTAGAGATGATGGGAACAAAGCGGTGGGAGAGGGAAGAACCGATCTGGTGGCTTATGGACGGACGTTCCTGGCGAATCCTGATCTGACGAGGAGATTAGAACTCAATGCACCGTTGAATAAGTACGACAGATCCACGTTCTACACTTCTGATCCTGTAGTGGGCTACACAGACTACCCTTTTCTTGAGACCACACACACAACTTCTTAAGGGGTTTCTTAAAATATGCATAATTTGGAAAACATAATTGTCAAACTCATAAGGCAAAGGTTTGCCTCAAGACAGCTCGGACAGTGTCCAACTCTCAAAGTCCTATCATTTCAAAAATGAATCATCTGAATATATCATCACACCATTATGGAACCAAACAAATGGGTTCCAAAATTTAGGTTCAAATGGCAAATGCTACAGCTACACTGCTACAGGGAGTATAAATAAAATTTGTAAATTTTGGGGGTTTAAAATAAAGTATACAGAGACTAAAGGTACTAACTTGTAAATTCTTGCAACTTTGGTGTTAGCGCTAATTGTGTCACAAATCCTTGCGACGGCGACAAAGATTATTGCCGGGAAACAAACTGAGAAAATGGAAAACCCGAATCACAAGCACGCGGCTGATTCGTTATCCAGCGAGGATTTAGTTTCACCGGTGAAAAAGGCGAAGAAGTCAGAGGATACTGGATGTGATACATCGGATGAGAAGCTGGAGGTTTCCGGCGGAGGAGAAGCCGTAGCCGCTCTTGCTAATATCCCGGGCTGTGTAGCTGAAGAGAAGAAGGAATTTATGGTTGAAGCTGATGTTGCTGAAGACAAAGGAGCTAGACATACAATGGAAGATGTTTGGGTGGTTTTGCCTGACGCTTCTTTGGATTTCCCAGGGAAACTAAGGTAAAAAATAAAAATACAAGCTTTCAGTTGAATCTAGTGTAATAATAGGACACATCAAGCCAGTTCTGTCTGTGGGACTTGGAATTAGGAAGATCCTGGTCTTATTGGTGTTGAAAGTTGAAGGCTTTGATTTGGTTGGCATAAATCATTTGTTTCCGCTTGTTTTGTAAACCTGTTGGTTTCGTTTCAACACAAAACTAGACTCTGCTGTAATGATTTGCTTCTTATGAAGGTGTGCACATTTTGCCATTTATGATGGGCACGGAGGTCGTTTAGCAGCAGAGTTTGCTAAGAAGCATCTTCATCTTAACGTTCTTTCAGCTGGGTTACCACGTGAGTTGGTCTGTTTAACTTGGTTCAGATTATTAACGTCTTTATCAAAAAGCAAGACTTTATTGATGTTACTCAGTCGGTCTCACTTCACCTTCTTTTCTGTCAAAATGTTGGATTACTGCCTCAGCTGGATGTCAAAGTTGCTAAAAAGGCTATTCTTGAAGGTATATTAGTTCACTTCATAACTTTTTTCAAGCTTTTTAGTGATTCCGTTTTGGCTATTGAGATCCCACAGATTCTGAACTGTTAAAGCAAATTTGCTATCAGGTTTCCGGAAAACCGATGAGTTGCTCCTGCAAGAAAGTGTTTCAGGTGATTTTTGTATGTTTGTGACAGGTTTTCGCGCAGCTGTATGTTCTGCACCTGTATGTCAAACTTTTGGTTCTCCCTGAACTTCTTTGTGTTTGGTGCAGGAGGATGGCTAGATGGCGCCACAGCAGTGTGTGTCTGGATAGTTGATCAAAAGGTACTGACCGTTGGGATGGCAGTGATGGGGTCGTTCCTAGTTTGGAATTGAATATGTTGACTCTGTTATTTAATAGAGTTCATAAAATTACTTAACCTTTTCTCCAGTATTCACACCCATTCACTGTCATGCATTTTAGGTTTTTATTGCCAATATCGGTGATGCTAAGGCTGTTTTGGCAAGATCCTCTACTACCAACGAATCGGAGAGTCATACAGAAGCATGTATTCCACTCAAAGCAATTGTTTTGACGAGAGAGCACAAAGCAATATATCCACAAGAGCGTTCTCGCATTCAAAAGGTTAGTCTTTGATTAGCCAGAAAGTGATTTCTCTGTAATTTGCATACACTATGCCCAATAATTAACTTAGTTTGGGTTTCACAGGCAGGTGGTGTTATAAGCTCAAATGGACGGTTACAAGGACGTCTTGAGGTTTCTAGGGCTTTTGGTGATCGTCAATTCAAGAAGGTAATAATACTATGGCTTCCTACTTTAACTTGAGCCCATAATCCTTGTGACATTTTAGCTCTTGCTTGCAAAATCCTTTAGACATGTTCTTGAACCTTGCTCTGTGTCATTTTGCAACTCCAGACATTAATTTTGTCTTGAATTTGTTAGTCATCCTGAAATCTTATGAGATATTAGTATCTAACACAAGTTACTAAATCCAGTTTGGCGTCACTGCAACTCCGGACATTCATGCGTTTGAATTAACTGAAAGAGAAAACTTCATGATTCTTGGTTGCGATGGATTGTGGGAGGTAAGCTCTCCGTTTGTGGTTGTGCAGCTCTCTATAAGAACATTGCATTATTCAAAGTTTGCTACTTATATAATCTACACAATGCATTCGTTTTCAGGTGTTTGGACCAAGCGATGCTGTTGGGTTTGTTCAGAAACTTTTGAAGGTAAAAAAAATACCTACAGTTGCCAAATCACTTTGTCCTAAAGAATGCAAGGAAAATTAAATGAGAGATTTCTTATATGCTAACAGCTACTATTATTTTACAGGAGGGCTTGCCTGTAAGCATGATAAGTCGCCGTCTGGTAAAAGAAGCTGTTAAAGAACGTCGTTGCAAAGACAATTGCACAGCAATCGTGATAGTCTTCAAGCGCGGATGACTAAAGAAGAGCTTGACCAACCTGTGGCCGGGGGCATCTGTTTTTTCTGGCTTGTATGAGATTTATAAGCTTTGTGTTGGTTAACTCTTGTTGAGCTGTCAATGGATCAATTAAAATTCTTGGGGCATTCAAACAGAGTTCACTTTGTAGTGCATAAGATTCCCAGAAGCAAAAGTAGAAGAAAGCTTTATAATCATAGACGGCATAGTACAGGATGATCAGTTTACAATGAATAAAGCCTATTGGACAACAAAATATTATCATTGTGAATTTAAGGTCCCTTTAATATGTAATTAAGCTAAAAAAAATGAAAAGGAATAAATCGCCAGCTTACACAAGCAGCAGTAAATTGACAACTTAACAATGTTGTGGTCTCACCAGAACATGAAAATGGAGAACGAGGCAAGAGTGCAAAACCAACAGTCTTATTGGAATTCAAGGTCGAGTTTCCTCTTCAGATGGGTTCTATCAGCACTACAAAATGAACAAGGTAAGAATAAGCCATCAAAACACAATCAATCTAGAGAAAGGGGGTGTAATGACTTTGTTTTTACCTGGTGATAGTTGGCCGGTTTGGAGGTCGCTCAACAAGGATGGTAAAATCTAATGACATGGGTGCTTGTTGATCCTTGTCAACATGAGACTTCAAACTATCAACCCTCCCACGCTCAGGCATCACTCTTCTAAACTTACGTGGTGGTGATAACACTGTAATGGCCTCACGTTTACCGTCAGAGGATATACCATCCTGCTTGTGAATTGGCTTCGGGAGCTTAGCCGGGTCAGTAGGAGCAGGTGCAGAAGTGAAGTACCTGAGAAAATGAAAGCAAAGATGTTAGAGCAGAAGGCTATATTACTTTGCCTAAAAATAGATAGTGAACTTTATGCACCTGTGTTCTAGAGCCTGCTCAATGGAGATTCTAGCCTTTGGGTCATAGGTAAACATTTTGGACAACAAGTCGAGAGCATCATCACTAACTGCTGGGAATAAAGAACGTAGAGACGGTGCCGGGACAAATTGATACTCTACATAATCTGGAAGGTCTGTGACATCAGGCCACTGATCTGCGTTTGGTGTTCCAAAGGCAGCAAATATTTTGCTTAATTGATCGATATCACTGTTTCCCTGCACAAAGGAAATTGAATAAGTAAGCATACCGAAAAATTATTGATAAAGAAGTAATTGCGTAGTCTCAGAGTATAACATTCCAAAGAGATGATGATTGGACTACGTTTTATTGTTAGCCATGATTAGTTGAGTAAGATTATTAACCTGAAGAAATGGTCTACGTAGCAAAAGTTCGGCGAATATGCAGCCAGCTGCCCAAACATCAACTGCAGCACCATATTGTTTTGCACCAAACAAAAGTTCTGGTGCTCTGTACCATCTAGCAAACACCTGTGCATCATCAGATGAATCAAGATATGAAGATATTGAAACAACTAGAAACAACAGAAAATGAGGTGCATTGCACGAATCTGGAAAGAAAGTTCTCATGAGTTCTATAGTAATCTTAGGTGTCCAAAGGGAAACAAGATGGCAGAAATAGCTAAAGTCAGAGATCTGCTACATCATGTAATTTGAGTTGAGACTGATTAATACATGAAACATTTTGCAATATCGACAGGTGAAGCATAAATCCAGTAAGAGCATCAAGAAATTTCAGCATTGCAGGGATTAGTATACAACAAGAAACTTCAATCTTTCTCATTGATCCACAGAATTACAGGTAAAAACTACCCTGATCACTTCATATATGATTACTATCCTACGAGTGAGTGTTAGTATTCAATTTGATTATAGTACACCAAAAGATAAATGGCATTGCCGAAAAAAGAATACCTGATGAGTAAATTTACGATTTGGACTACCAAATATACGCGCTAACCCAAAATCTGCAAGCTTCAGCTGTCCATCAACTCCTATTAACAAGTTATTTGGCTTCATATCCCTGAACTCAAGCGACACATAGATCAGTCCCAAACCAAGCAGCATTACAGAAACAAAAAGCAAGGTCTTTTAATAAAAAAACAAGTAACCTGTGCAAAACCCATTTATCGTGGCAATAAGCAAGTCCTTTAAACGTCATAAGGAGGTAAGATTTGATGTCGGCGGGTGATAGGAATATGTTGGAATCGCGGATGACAGCTTCAAGATCAGTCTCCATGAACTCAAAAACAAGATGCAAGTTCTCCTTGTGAGGAAATGCATCAATCAGCAGAATTATATGTGGATGCTTTAGCTCTTTGAGCATTTTGATTTCTCTGAGAGCTGTAATATTTACACCTTCCCTTTGTTTACCTAGCCTTATCTTCTTTATTGCTACAGTTTGTCCCGTCTGCCAAAAAAATAAAGTAACATTCAGAAGTCTCAGAACTGAAGCTACACGATTCTCAAAATTGAAAACCCAATAAATTCCCCTAGAGATAGACGAGAAGAAACTGGTACTACCGACAGATCTTAAACCCTAATTTTCAAACAAAATTCGAAGGAAAAAAAAAATGTGACCTTAGTATCAGTGGCTTTGAAGACGACTCCATAGGTACCTTGCCCAAGAACCTCTTGTTTGAGATACCTATCAGCAACTTTCTTTGGCTGCTCCATCTCCGTCATTTTCATAATATCACACAACCCACACTAATCGAATTCGAAGCCTTCTCTCTCTCTTCCTTTTCACGTTAAAATCACTCGATACACTTCGATTGCTTTCTGAAATTCAAACAAAATTGGGTAAAATCTGAAGAAGCGAGGAGAGCGGCTCTTTTAGGTAAAGAACATTGCTCTTTTAGGCATCATTAGTAAAAATATTAAAAAAATATTTTGGATGTTTTCAGAGTAAAAATATTATAAAAATAATGTAAAATCATTAGTTAAAATCTTTTGTTAAAAGGTTAATTATTGGGACAACATGTTTAAGATCATTAAATTTAATAATATAATATTGTTAAACATATTACAATTATAAAAACTTATAAAATAATATTTAAATTACAAACTTATAAAATTTTAACTAAAATTCAAAATACAATACTAAATTCAAATGAAAAAAAAAACATTGTAAAAAAAAAAAATGTTTGTGAGAAGGAAATGTTTATGTTTGTTGAGAGAATAAAATGTTTTGTTGAGAGAATAAAATGTTTGTGTTTGTTGAGAGAAACAAATGTTTGTTTTTGTTGAAATAAAACCTTGTGCTTTTCTCATATATATAGAGTGATCATCAACTCTTGTGAAACATCAATGTTTGTGATACATAAACTCTCGTGACTTTGTTAAAATTTGACTCTAAAACTAAAATCCAAAAAAGCTTACAACAAAGCTTACAATCAATCCGATCATGGGTTCACCATCCCGGGTACATACCAAAGAAGCCTAAACAAAGCTTACAATTAAGCCTGAACAAAAATCCAAACAAGCTGATCATGGGTTCACTAGTCTTTGCCTACAATCATACAAGTCACGGGTACATACCAAAAAGCTTACAATCATACCGAAGCCTAAACAAATTTACTTACCTACCATGAAAAGTACCACTACCATAACCATCATACCGAAGCAAACAACAACTACTAATTGAGGGGCCATTTGAAAGAATGGTTTCTTCTCTCGTCCTTCAGTAAGAAGCCTCTCCAGATTCACCAACCTCTGATCTGACTGGTTTTGATGGTCCTTGAGCTGGATCAGTTGGTCCTTGAGCTGGATCAGTTGGTCCTTGAGCTGGTTCAGTTGTGTCTCATAATCAGGTAGTGGTTGAGCTTCACGGCTCCATAGACTTCTGAATCCAATCGCAGTTGATGGTTGCGGAGGATAGTAACAGGTCTCAACCTCCTCTTCTGAATCAGAACTATAGTCTAATGGGCTGTTTATCCATAGTCGTATAGTTGGTCCATGACTTCTTCAACCTGAAACCGAAACACATATATAAGTTCCCAACTATATAAAACATAGAGAACAAACAACCGAGATTCATTAAAAACATAGAGAACAATCATAGTTAAAAGATAGAGAACAAACAACGGAGATTCATTAATAACATAGAGTACAAACATAAAGTACAACAAACATCCGAGATTCATTAAAAACATAAAGAACAAACATACTTTAAACAAACATCCGAGATTCAGTAAAAACATTAAGACAAACATACTTAAAACAAACTTAATCTACTATTTCTTCTAAGTTAAAACAGTTCAGCCATTAGCTTTTTCTTTAGAGCTTTTTCATCTTCGTCTAGAGTTTCTTTCTTGGCAATGAGAGTGTCAAGAATGGAGAACATGACCAGATGATAAAAAGTTAGATGGTGAGACATACAAACCAAAACAAAGAGACACTAAATTCACAACAACTCAGTTACAAGAAATAAACCTAATCAAACATCCGACACCACAAAACAATTCAGAGAAACTCATTACACAATCAAACAACAATTAACAAGCCACTTCAATCAAATAAAATCAGTGAATAAACACTTACACTACTACACAAACCACAACACCACTCAAATCAGGAAACCAACCTTGTGACTTACCTTTTACTTTCGAGCAAATGCAGGTTTCTTGATGGTTATCCGATTTAATTTGCGCTGGTTAACCTCACCTACAAGCCTCCGAAACAAAGAAAATTCAATTTTAATTCATGAGTGTTATGGTTGATTTCAAATTCAAAATACAACTCTCGGAATTCAGTCATAGATAAGCTCACTAAAATCCTATATTAATTAATCAAAACCGTTAATTGACAGATGAGACAAACCCTATACCATGTTACTAAACCGAAACCTAATTCACAGATTTCAGTTTTACCCTAAATCGATGAAACATCCAAGAAACAAAGACTGAAAGAGGAAACGACAGAACTACCTTGTCTATATCGCCGGAGATGAGATTTGCCAGACAAAGGAGAAGAGGAGACAAAGGCTCAGCAAGAAGATTTCGACTTCACCTTCAAATCGCTGGACATATCAATCGACAAAATAAGGGAATTGAAACGGATTTGTTGGAGAAGCTATGCAAAGATTGATTTCTAGATGGAAGAGCTCTCGATTTTGGTGTTTCAATTGCCGGAAAACTAACCTTCGGCGGCGAATATGGTGACAACGAAGCTTTCGCCATTTTGGAGAGAAAGAGAAACCCTAGAATCAATTTCGAAGAGGATGGGAGAAATGAAATTTTTTCTTTCTTTCCAAAACATCTCGACCAATCACGTAAGACCACACAAATGAGAATTGGGCTTAGATCAGTTCTCATTCAAGACCAGAAAATTTGATCTAAGCCCACTATTCACTTTTTATTAATTATTTTGGGCTTAGAACACATAGTGTGTTTTGCCGATAATGATGGCCTTATTTCCTTATCATAGGTTTGTTACATAGTTTGTCTTATATAGGCATTACATTGTTAGGGTTTTACCCTTGACAACTCACTACTCATATCACACATCATATATGTCCAAACATTCAAACCTATTGTTGAGTGGTATACGATCCGTGCAGTCCTTCATTGCTTTCACTTTATTGTCTCTGATTTCGTCTCTTTGTGCAGGTGTAGTTAGCCGTTGAGAGGAGGAAGACTTCTTCTGCGTATTGGGCCTGACTATACTGCTGGACATATTGGGCATGTCTGCATTGTTGAACTTGGGCTTTTGCAATGCTGGACTATTGCTGGACCGAGGTAATGTACAGCTCATTGTCTCAATCACTTCAGTCGTTGGTATCTCTTCGACTCCTTCATTCTCTGTTTTACTTATGTGAATCTGAAATTGGATTTGAGACAATTGTGTTGTGTTCTTGCCGGAGGAGATTAGAGCTGAGATCGGAGCAGTTGTTGATACTACTCTGCTAATAAAATCGACAATGAGAAGGAGATGGAGGAAATTAGGGTTTCGACGTTAAGGAGCTCCGTCTCTGGGGGACAAAATAGTCGTTGGCGCGTTTGCTGATGCAATTGAATCGAGGGAAACAAACAACAAAATAAAAAAGAAGAAAAAAATGAAAAGGAAAAAAAAACAAACAAAAAGGAAACAAAACTCTCTATAGCTGGATAAAGTAGTTTAAGTGCGCTTTTTAATTTTTTTAATCTATTAGTTTGAAAAGGTAAAGCACTTACACGACATCGTTTTTGAACATACAATGTCTTACAAACCCGGTCCGAGCCAAATCAGAAACCGATTCGGTTTTTTACATTGTCTACTAAAGCATCCGGTTTTTGAACATTGCAAATGATTCCGTAATCTATAATATATCATTTACAGTAGAAGAAGCTCTTGAGAGTTGAGAAGAAGAAGAAGAAGAAGAAGAGTGAGTAGTCTCTATGAGGAAGCAATGCGGCGACAACGACACCAGAAAGCTGTACCGCCACTTCTTCCTCGAGCTACGGCTATTTCTTCATCGATGTAAAACCAAATGAAGAAAGGGTCTTTATTGCTCGGCTCTTCCTCGGCGTCTTTCTTCCCCAAACTGAACTCCAGAGGATCTAAAGGTCCAATCTTTATGCGGATCTGTTCGAATATGAAAGCTAGGATCCGGTTCTTCCATGAAAACCTTCCTTCGAATGTCAATGCTCCTAATGGACCAAGATACACCCCATTCTCTATTCTTTTTCCCTGTTTCAAGAACAAAATGTTTTGTTACTTCCACAATGTCGGCTTTCAGGACTTACAAGTGCCTCAAAACAAAACTTTAACAATCTAAGCTGTAGCCTTGGAAAAGCTCGTGAAAGATATGCCAAATCGAAAACGATAATGACAAGCATACATGATTATATTAACAATGTATGTGAGTGGATATATAAGTGGATCAATCAATCTCTAATCCAATTCTGTGCTAGAGACTTACCGCAGCATCAAATCTCTGAACAGCGGTTAGAGGGAAGTAACGACCTTTCTTCAGTTTCTTCTGTATATATATTAAAATCCCAAGTGAGTGGATTTGCATTGAACAAGACTACAACTTTTAAACAACATGAAGACCAATATGATTTCCAATAGACCTCAGCGGTGAAGATCAGCATCCATGTTCTTCCAGGGGACTCGCTTCCACCAAGTGTTTCGAGGAATGCTGATGGATCAAGTTTAGCCTTTTCAATGGCAGAAAAAGCAGCTAAAATCTCATCTGCTGCAACTTTCCGAGTTTTTGCAGCGGTTTTTAACACACTCACGCTCTCCAGTACTTCCTGCATTTCACAAATAAACTCAGAATCTAGAAAAGAGCCCATAAGAGAGTCTTGCATTTGAAAAAAATAACTCCTACTATTCATGTAACTTCCATTCAATTCAACCAAAATGGCACAACTCGTATGAAATTCTATCTCCTATAAATAAACTCATAACACTTATCCAAGAGTCCCATGTTATGAATTTTGACCAGAAACTAAAGTCTATAAGCTTACTACTCCTCAGCTCAGCTGGTAGTGAAAAACAACAGGAAATTCTCAGTAGGAGACTCAGTTCTTTACGAAACCACTCTTCATCGGTCTACAATATGTTACAAAACAAATCGAAATGAAGAAAGTGTGTGTACTTTGCTAGGGATTTGATCTTTTGCCGGCGGAGCAATCTCGTTCCTACCATCGATCCTGGCTTTCACGAAATGTAATCTCTCGCCACGACTAAAGAAGAGAGAAGAAGATGGGGACGAAACCCATGAAGCTAATGAAACCAACATCGATTCTTCTCTAAAAGGCTCCTCACTTCTTCATTTCCTTCATCATTCTTTTTTCTCTTTTTCTTCCACAACTCTTTTCAGAGAAAAGAACAAGAAAAGAAGAAAAAAACGTCGTTCGATTGTAATCCACACAAGTTTTATTTGGCTGGGAGGGGCTTTCAATTAAATTTATTCGTGTCGACCGCTCTCAATATTACCGGACCGAATCCTTATGCAATTCAATTTTGAGCAAGTTCTAATAAGCATCAATGTAACTGATTCAATTCAATTAGGCTTCCTAACGAAAACCTTTGGACGTGATTAACAGATTCAATCCAATTCGGTTTATACCAATGAACTTTAGATGCACACAGAAGTTATTATGGATTTGACCAGACCAATAGAGAAGGCTAGAAAACCGAACTTACTAACAAGTATTACGGAATAAATAGTGTTTCCTCAACTATGAAATAATCTCCAAGACTCGTCGGCCAAAAGGGGTGTAGGTAGTCATAGTAACTGTAAATTTGTAACTTGAAACAAAAAAAACAAGAAAACTCTCACTCATGTTCATCATAATTCTCTCTAGCTTTAAAATATCTAGAAAAACCAGTCTCAGGTTACACCTCTCCACAGCTTGTGAATCTTAAACCTCATCAACTGTGCACTGTAAAAAAAGGAATAGGATTTGGGTTTTAGGGAAAACAGATTTCTTAGTCCGAATCATTCATGAAGCATTCTCCTAATCTCCCTCTTGGTGCAACCCGAAAGCCGTCTCCTGCTTTTCAAGGAAACAAAACCCGAGTTTAGCTTAGCCACTTTCTAAAGATTGTTCTCCCATTTGCTCTCCAAATAATTGAAATCCTAAGACTCCTCACCTTTTCTCTCACAAAATTTGGATCAAGCGCTTGAGGCAGCACTTGAGAGCTCAATCACCTTTCCAACAGCAATTGTTTTTCCTGTACGTCATCCCAGATAATTTTGTAATCCATGCACATAAACTAGGATGAATGAATAAATCTATTTTTCGTTGCACTTGATAGTCTATAAATTCTTTACCTTCAGTTCGTAGAGTGAATCTTCCAAGTTGAGGGAAATCCGCAAATTTTTCAATACAGATGGAGTTTGTAACCTGCACAGATACACATACAAGTATGCAAATTTAGAAAGACTTAACATCAACTTGGAAAGTTAATACATTGGAATATCGACCATAACACACAATTAAAACAAAATAACATTTCAGCTTTTGTTTTAGTTGGGATTAAAACCTAAGGCTAAGAATAAATGTATGTGAGAGAGAGATAAATATAGAAGAAACCAGACCTGGATTCTACAAACGACAGCAGCACCATTCTTCACAAACAAAACTTTCTTTTTCATGGGTTTCCTTGTCTTGAGATCAATTTGGCTTTTCAATTCGATTATCTCACACTCCTCAACCACCGCATGGATGTGGAGAATTGCCTTGTAACCAGCTGTAAAAATAGCCTACAGGAGTAGCAAAATAATGAAGCCTATTTAAAACTGTATATACCCATTAAAAACATTCAAGAATGAGTTCCTTACGTTGTCAAGCAGCTCAAGGATCTGTAGTTGGGCAACAAACTCAGTAACAACAGGGACAGGTTTCACTGCAACAGACATCAAAAATAAACTCCAGATTGGTAAAGCATACGAAAAGAAGACAATTCACGTGTAGCTAAGGCCATCTGTAAAGCATCACACTTACCAGTGCTGGATAAGACAAAACCTGAGAGGATGTCCTCATCTTCTATACCAGTAATACGAACTCTCAAATTCTCACCAGGTCCTGCACGTTTAACTTTATCTTCATCGCAATATATAGCAACAACTTTTACATGTTCCTGCATTAATTCATGAACGTCATATGGAAAACAATAAGCTGGCAAAGAAGTATGAAATGGGGAAAAAGACAACTGAAAGTACCTTGTTTGGCATAACAACCAAGGAATCACCCTCCTTAATGCTGCCAGATTCTACTTTTCCCATAACAACAGTTCCCATGTCCTTGAATTTATCAATAATAGGCATCCTACAATCCATAAAACCGATTAGGATTAACAGAGTCTACAACATAAGAAAACAAGTATACAAACTGTAAATTCTCTTTTAATTAAGAGAGTGAGGAAAAAACTACAAAAGACATGTCCTCCTAAGTGGGATAAAGACATTTTCAAAGTTAGAACAGTTGCATGTGCAGAAACACGAGTCACGGATTTCCTAAATGCATCAACCAATAATCAATAACAAACAACAAAGATATTGAAAAGAGAGAGAAACAAAAAAAAGGAAGGCAGTGGCAGTTCACCTGAATGGACCATTAGGATCCCGTGGTGGAATTTCAATAGAGTCAAGGACTTCAAAAAAGCAGGGGCCACTCCACCAAGGACAAACGGTTTGACCCATCCTCGTGTCCATATTTATTCCCATCAGACCAGATATAGGTAGGAAGACAACATCTTAACACCAAAAGAGTAAGAGAACAAATTAAACATGCCCTTAGACTATAGTTAACCTTTAAGGTTTACAATTCACTGCATACCTTTCTTTGTGTTGTAGCCAGAGGCTTTTAGGAACGGTACCATTTTTTGTTCTATTTCATCATACCTGCGTAGAATTTACATAAGTGCAAAGGTGTATGGAAGAAGATACGAAATCATCAATGACAAGGATTCAAAAGGTTAATGTAAATCTGTAATTACCTTTCTTTCGACCAGCCTACAGTTGGATCATCCATCTTGTTTACAACAACAATCAGCTTCGACACACCCAATGTTTTGGCAAGTTGAACGTGTTCACGTGTCTGTCCACCCCTCTCATATCCCGTTTCAAATTCACCTTTTCGAGCTGAAATCACCTATAACAGAGAGATAAGGGTATTGAAGTCGATAGGCCTCCTACCAGAGAAGAGAAATCAATCAGAACACAAATTATATATTCTCAGACTAACCAGCACACCAATGTCTGCTTGAGATGCTCCACTAATCATATTAGGTACGTAACTCTTGTGTCCCTATGAGTAACAAAAAGTGCACGGGGATTAGAACAGAAAACTCATCCAACATGTATGCGGCAATCCAGATTCCTCAAAAACAAAAATAAATGGAAGACAGTTTTATATTGATCCCTTACCGGAGCATCCAAAATGGTAAATCTAGTGCTCTGAGTTTCAAAGTGTGCCCTTCCAACTTCAACTGTTTTACCCTGTCAAGTGAAGTATATTAGCCATAGCTAACATGAAATCAATAACCTTGATGGGATTTTCATGCACAAGTGAACTCAGACGAATTGTTAGCAAAAAAATAAACACATGAAGTACCTTGAGCCGCTCCTCTTCATTTGTATCCATTATATATGCCATATACCTAGAATACAGGGCAATACCAAGTTTGCAAATTAGTTAAAAAACAAGGCATTCCTTATCAGTTTTAACCAATCAGGAGAAGAACTCACCAGCTTTCTCTACTTTTGTCTTTTGCTTCCTTCTCATACTTTTGGATTTGTCGATCATCCACCTGGCCGCTAAGGAAAAGAATCTGTCCTCCAATTGTAGATTTACCAGCATCTATAATAAAAAATGGTAGTGTAAAGATTAAAGAAAAAAGTCAGACATTATAAAAAACAACAAGTAGATAGCCTTACCAACATGCCCAATGAACACCACGTTCAAGTGTCTCTTTTTATTTGCTTCTGCTTCCTCTTCAGCTTCCTCTTTGGCAGCCTTC